>NW_027472889.1:0-187058 GCF_030347505.1 Rhynchophorus ferrugineus
GTTGCCAAATTGCATTATCTCTTATAGTTTCCGAGATATGGACTATGGATAATTTACACCTTAGGCTCTGCTTCTAACTTGGGCCAAATTGTAAAATGGTCTTATCTATTGGCGATTTCGTTCCAATTCACATTCCAAGTAATATTCGGCATGCTAATTACATTGCCGGTTGCCAAATTTAATTATCTCCTATAGTTTCCGAGATATGGACTATCGATAATTTACACCTTAGGCTCTGCTTCTAACTTGGGCCCAAATTGTAAAAATGGTCTTACCTATTGGCGATTTCGTTCCAATTCACATTCCATGTAATATTCGGCTTGCTAATTACATTGCCGGTGGCCAAGTGGCATTATCTCTTATAGTTTCCGAGATATGGACTATCGATAATTTACACCTTAGGCTCTGCTTCTAACTTGGGCCCAAATTGTAAAATGGTCTTATCTATTGGCGATTTCGTTCCAATTCACATTCCAAGTAATATTCGGCATGCTAATTACATTGCCGGTTCCCAAATTGCATATCTCTTATAGTTTCCGAGATATGGACTATCGATTATTTTAACCTTAGGCTCTGCTTCTAACTTGGGCCCAAACTGTAAAATGGTCTTATCTATTGGCGATTTCGTTCCAATTCACATTCCAAGTAGTATTCGGCATGCTAGTTACATTGCCGGTTGCCAAATTGCATTATCTCTTATAATTTCCGAGATATGGACTATCGATAATTTACACCTTAGGCTCTGCTTCTAACTTGGGCCCAAATTGTAAAATGGTCTTATCTATTGGCGATTTCGTACCAATTCACATTCCAAGTAATATTCGGCATGCTAATTACATTGCCGGTTGCCAAATTGCATTATCTCTTATAGTTTCCGAGATATGGACTATCGATAATTTACACCTTAGGCTCTGCTTCTAACTTGGGCCCAAATTGTAAAATGGTCTTATCTATTGGCGATTTCGTCCCAATTCACATTCCAAGTAATATTCGGCATGCTAATTATATTGCCGGTTGCGAAATTGCATTATCTCTTATAGTTTCCGAGATATGGACTATCGATAATTTACACCTTAGGCTCTGCTTCTAACTTGGGCCCAAATTGTAAAAATGGTCTTATCTATTGGCGATTTCGTTCCAATTCACATTCCAAGTAATATTCGGCATGCTAATTACATTGCCGGTTGCGAAATTGCATTATCTCTTTTAGTTTCCGAGATATGGACTATCGATAATTTACACCTTAGGCTCTGCTTCTAACTTGTTCCCAAATTGTAAAATGGTCTTATCTATTGGCGATTTCGTTCCAATTCACATTCCAAGTAATATTCGGCATGCTAATTACATTGCCGGTTGCCAAATTGCATTATCTCTTATAGTTTCCGAGATATGGACTATCGATAATTTACACCTTAGGCTCTGCTTCTAACTTGGGCCCAAATTGTAAAATGGCCTTATCTATTGGCGATTTCGTTCCAATTCACATTCCAAGTAATTTTCGGCATGCTAATTACATTGCCGGTTGCCAAATTGCATTATCTCTTATAGTTTCCGAGATATGGACTATCGATAATTTACACCTTAGGCTCTGCTTCTAACTTGGGCCCAAATTGTAAAATGGTCTTATCTATTGGCGATTTCGTTCCAATTCACATTCCAAGTAATATTCGGCATGCTAATTACATTGCCGGTTGCCAAATTGCATTATCTCTTATGGTTTCCGAGATATGGACTATCGATAATTTACACCTTAGGCTCTGCTTCTAACTTGGGCCCAAATTGTAAAATGGTCTTATCTATTGGCGATTTCGTTCCAATTCACATACCAAGTAATATTCGGCATGCTAATTACATTGCCGGTTGCCAAATTGCATTATCTCTTATAGTTTCCGAGATATGGACTATCGATAATTTACACCTTAGGCTCTGCTTCTAACTTGGGCCCAAATTGTAAAATGGTCTTATCTATTGGCGATTTCGTTCCAATTCACATTCCAAGTAATATTCGGCATGCTAATTACATTGCCGGTTGCCAAATTGCATTATCTCTTATAGTTTCCGAGATATGGACTATCGATAATTTACACCTTAGGCTCTGCTTCTAACTTGGGCGCAAATTGTAAAATGGTCTTATCTATTGGCGATTTCGTTCCAATTCACATTCCAAGTAGTATTCGGCATGCTAATTACATTGCCGGTTGCCAAATCGCATTATCTCTTATAGTGTCCGAGATATGGACTATCGATAATTTACACCTTAGGCTCTGCTTCTAACTTGGGCAAAAATTGTAAAATGGTCTTATCTATTGGCGATTTCGTTCCAATTCACATTCCAAGTAATATTCGGCATGCTAATTACATTGCCAGTTGCCAAATTGCATTATCTCTTATAGTTTCCGAGATATGGACTATGGATAATTTACACCTTAGGCTCTGCTTCTAACTTGGGCCCAAATTGTAAAATGGTCTTATCTATTGCCGATTTCGTTCCAATTCACATTCCAAGTAATATTCGGCATGCTAATTACATTGCCGGTTGCCAAATTGCATTATCTCTTATAGTTTCCGAGATAAGGACTATCGATAATTTACACCTTAGGCTCTGCTTCTAACTTGGGCCCAAATTGTAAAATGGTCTTATCTATTGGCGATTTCGTTCCAATTCACATTCCAAGTAATATTCGGCATGCTAATTACATTGCCGGTTGCCAATTTGCATTATCTCTTATAGTTTCCGAGATATGGACTATCGATAATTTACACCTTAGGCTCTGCTTCTAACTTAGGCCCAAATTGTAAAATGGTCTTATCTATTGGCGATTTCGTTCCAATTCACATTCCAAGTAATATTCCGGCATGCTAATTACATTGCCGGTTGCCAAATTGCATTATCTCTTATAGTTTCCGAGATATGGACTATCGATAATTTACACCTTAGGCTCTGCTTCTAACTTGGGCCAAATTGTAAAATGGTCTTATCTATGGCGATTTCGTTCCAATTCACATTCCAAGTAATATTCGGCATGCTAATTACATTGCCGGTTGCCAAATTGCATTATCTCTTATAGTTTCCGAGATATGGACTATCGATAATTTACACCTTAGGCTCTGCTTCTAACTTGGGCCCAAATTGTAGAATGGTCTTATCTATTAGCGATTTCGTTCCAATTTCACATTCCAAGTAGTATTCGGCATGCTAATTACATTGCCGGTTGCCAAATTGCATTATCTCTTATAGTTTCCGAGATATGGACTATCGATAATTTACACCTTAGGCTCTGCTTCTAACTTGGGCAAAAATTGTAAAATGGTCTTATCTATTGGCGATTTCGTTCCAATTCACATTCCAAGTAATATTCGGCATGCTAATTAACATTGCCAGGTGCCAAATTGCATTATCTCTTATAGTTTCCGAGATATGGACTATCGATAATTTTACACCTAGGCTCTGCTTCTAACTTGGGCCCAAATTGTTAAAATGGTCTTATCTATTGGCGATTTCGTTTCCAATTCACATTCCAAGTAATATTCGGCATGCTAATTACATTGCCGGCTGCCAAATTGCATTATCTCTTTTAGTTCCGAGATATGGACTATCGATAATTTACACCTTAGGCTCTGCTTCTAACTTGGGCCCAAATTGTAAAATGGTCTTATCTATTGGCGATTTCGTTCCAATTCACATTCCAAGTAATATTCGGCATGCTAATTACATTGCCGGTTGCCAAATTGCATTATCTCTTTTAGTTTCCGAGATATGGACTATCGATAATTTACACCTTAGGCTCTGCTTCTAACTTGTTCCCAAATTGTAAAATGGTCTTATCTATTGGCGATTTCGTTCCAATTCACATTCCAAGTAATATTCGGCACGCTAATTACATTGCCGGTTGCCAAATTGCATTATCTCTTACAGTTTCCGAGATATGGACTATCGATAATTTACACCTTAGGCTCTGCTTCTAACTTGGGCCCAAATTGTAAAATGGTCTTATCTATTGCCGATTTCGTTCCAATTCACATTCCAAGTAATATTCGGCATGCTAATTACATTGCCGGTTGCCAAATTGCATTATCTCTTATAGTTTCCGAGATATGGACTATCGATAATTTACACCTTAGGCTCTGCTTCTAACTTGGGCCCAAATTGTAAAATGGTCTTATCTATTGGCGATTTCGTTCCAATTCACATTCCAAGTAATATTCGGCATGCTAATTACATTGCCGGTTGCCAAATTGCATTATCTCTTATAGTTTCCGAGATATGGACTATCGATAATTTACACCTTAGGCTCTGCTTCTAACTTGTGCCCAAATTGTAAAATGGTCTTATCTATTGGCGATTTCGTTCCAATTCACATACCAAGTAATATTCGGCATGCTAATTACATTGCCGGTTGCCAAATTGCATTATCTCTTATAGTTTCCGAGATATGGACTATCGATAATTTACACCTTAGGCTCTGCCTTCTAACTTGGGCCCAAATTGTAAAATGGTCTTATCTATTGGCGATTTCGTTCCAATTCACATTCCAAGTAATATTCGGCATGCTAATTACATTGCCGGTTGCCAAATTGCATTATCTCTTATAGTTCCGAGATATGGACTACCGATAATTTACACCTTAGGCTCTGCTTCTAACTTGGGCGCAAATTGTAAAATGGTCTTATCTATTGGCGATTTCGTTCCAATTCACATTCCAAGTAGTATTCGGCATGCTAATTACATTGCCCGGTTGCCAAATCGCATTATCTCTTATAGTGTCCGAGATATGGACTATCGATAATTTACACCTTAGGCTCTGCTTCTAACTTGGGCAAAAATTGTAAAATGGTCTTATCTATTGGCGATTTCGTTCCAATTCACATTCCAAGTAATATTCGGCATGCTAATTACATTGCCAGTTGCCAAATTGCATTATCTCTTATAGTTCCGAGATATGGACTATGGATAATTTACACCTTAGGCTCTGCTTCTAACTTGGGCCCAAATTGTAAAATGGTCTTATCTATTGCCGATTTCGTTCCAATTCACATTCCAAGTAATATTCGGCATGCTAATTACATTGCCGGTTGCCAAATTGCATTATCTCTTATAGTTTCCGAGATAAGGACTATCGATAATTTACACCTTAGGCTCTGCTTCTAACTTGGGCCCAAATTGTAAAATGGTCTTATCTATTGGCGATTTCGTTCCAATTCACATTCCAAGTAAATATTCGGCATGCTAATTACATTGCCGGTTGCCAATTTGCATTATCTCTTATAGTTTCCGAGATATGGACTATCGATAATTTACACCTTAGGCTCTGCTTCTAACTTAGGCCCAAATTGTAAAATGGTCTTATCTATTGGCGATTTCGTTCCAATTCACATTCCAAGTAATATTCGGCATGCTAATTACATTGCCGGTTGCCAATTGCATTATCTCTTATAGTTTCCGAGATATGGACTATCGATAATTTACACCTTAGGCTCTGCTTCTAACTTGGCCCAAATTGTAAAATGGTCTTATCTATTGGCGATTTCGTTCCAATTCACATTCCAAGTAATATTCGGCATGCTAATTACATTGCCGGTTGCCAAATTGCATTATCTCTTATAGTTTCCGAGATATGGACTATCGATAATTTACACCTTAGGCTCTGCTTCTAACTTGGGCCCAAATTGTAGAATGGTCTTATCTATTAGCGATTTCGTTCCAATTCACATTCCAAGTAGTATTCGGCATGCTAATTACATTGCCGGTTGCCAAATTGCATTATCTCTTATAGTTTCCGAGATATGGACTATCGATAATTTACACCTTAGGCTCTGCTTCTAACTTGGGCAAAAATTGTAAAATGGTCTTATCTATTGGCGATTTCGTTCCAATTCACATTCCAAGTAATATTCGGCATGCTAATTACATTGCCAGGTGCCAAATTGCATTATCTCTTATAGTTTCCGAGATATGGACTATCGATAATTTACACCTTAGGCTCTGCTTCTAACTTGGGCCCAAATTGTAAAATGGTCTTATCTATTGGCGATTTCGTTCCAATTCACATTCCAAGTAATATTCGGCATGCTAATTACATTGCCGGCTGCCAAATTGCATTATCTCTTTTAGTTTCCGAGATATGGACTATCGATAATTTACACCTTAGGCTCTGCTTCTAACTTGGGCCCAAATTGTTAAATGGTCTTATCTATTGGCGATTTCGTACCAATTCACATTCCAAGTAATATTCGGCATACTAATTACATTGCCGGTTGCCAAATTGCATTATCTCTTTTAGTTTCCGAGATATGGACTATCGATAATTTACACCTTAGGCTCTGCTTCTAACTTGTTCCCAAATTGTAAAATGGTCTTATCTATTGGCGATTTCGTTCCAATTCACATTCCAAGTAATATTCGGCATGCTAATTACATTGCCGGTTGCCAAATTGCATTATCTCTTATAGTTTCCGAGATATGGACTATCGATAATTTACACCTTAGGCTCTGCTTCTAACTTGGGCCCAAATTGTAAAATGGCCTTATCTATTGGCGATTTCGTTCCAATTCACATTCCAAGTAATTTTCGGCATGCTAATTACATTGCCGGTTGCCAAATTGCATTATCTCTTATAGTTTCCGAGATATGGACTATCGATAATTTACACCTTAGGCTCTGCTTCTAACTTGGGCCCAAATTGTAAAATGGTCTTATCTATTGGCGATTTCGTTCCAATTCACATTCCAAGTAATATTCGGCATGCTAATTACATTGCCGGTTGCCAAATTGCATTATCTCTTATAGTTTCCGAGATATGGACTATCGATAATTTACACCTTAGGCTCTGCTTCTAACTTGGGCCCAAATTGTAAAATGGTCTTATCTATTGGCGATTTCGTTCCAATTCACATACCAAGTAATATTCGGCATGCTAATTACATTGCCGGTTGCCAAATTGCATTATCTCTTATAGTTTCCGAGATATGGACTATCGATAATTTACACCTTAGGCTCTGCTTCTAACTTGGGCCCAAATTGTAAAATGGTCTTATCTATTGGCGATTTCGTTCCAATTCACATTCCAAGTAATATTCGGCATGCTAATTACATTGCCGGTTGCCAAATTGCATTATCTCTTATAGTTTCCGAGATATGGACTATCGATAATTTACACCTTAGGCTCTGCTTCTAACTTGGGCCCAAATTGTAAAATGGTCTTATCTATTGGCGATTTCGTTCCAATTCACATTCCAAGTAGTATTCGGCATGCTAATTACATTGCCGGTTGCCAAATCGCATTATCTCTTATAGTGTCCGAGATATGGACTATCGATAATTTACACCTTAGGCTCTGCTTCTAACTTGGGCCCAAATTGTAAAATGGTCTTATCTATTGGCGATTTCGTTCCAATTCACATTCCAAGTAATATTCGGCATGCTAATTACATTGCCAGTTGCCAAATTGCATTATCTCTTATAGTTTCCGAGATATGGACTATGGATAATTTACACCTTAGGCTCTGCTTCTAACTTGGGCCCAAATTGTAAAATGGTCTTATCTATTGCCGATTTCGTTCCAATTCACATTCCAAGTAATATTCGGCATGCTAATTACATTGCCGGTTGCCAAATTGCATTATCTCTTATAGTTTCCGAGATAAGGACTATCGATAATTTACACCTTAGGCCCTGCTTCTAACTTGGGCCCAAATTGTAAAATGGTCTTATCTATTGGCGATTTCGTTCCAATTCACATTCCAAGTAATATTCGGCATGCTAATTACATTGCCGGTTGCCAATTTGCATTATCTCTTATAGTTTCCGAGATATGGACTATCGATAATTTACACCTTAGGCTCTGCTTCTAACTTAGGCCCAAATTGTAAAATGGTCTTATCTATTGGCGATTTCGTTCCAATTCACATTCCAAGTAATATTCGGCATGCTAATTACATTGCCGGTTGCCAAATTGCATTATCTCTTATAGTTTCCGAGATATGGACTATCGATAATTTACACCTTAGGCTCTGCTTCTAACTTGGGCCCAAATTGTAAAATGGTCTTATCTATTGGCGATTTCGTTCCAATTCACATTCCAAGTAATATTCGGCATGCTAATTACATTGCCGGTTGCCAAATTGCATTATCTCTTATAGTTTCCGAGATATGGACTATCGATAATTTACACCTTAGGCTCTGCTTCTAACTTGGGCCCAAATTGTAGAATGGTCTTATCTATTAGCGATTTCGTTCCAATTCACATTCCAAGTAGTATTCGGCATGCTAATTACATTGCCGGTTGCCAAATTGCATTATCTCTTATAGTTTCCGAGATATGGACTATCGATAATTTACACCTTAGGCTCTGCTTCTAACTTGGGCAAAAATTGTAAAATGGTCTTATCTATTGGCGATTTCGTTCCAATTCACATTCCAAGTAATATTCGGCATGCTAATTACATTGCCAGGTGCCAAATTGCATTATCTCTTATAGTTTCCGAGATATGGACTATCGATAATTTACACCTTAGGCTCTGCTTCTAACTTGGGCCCAAATTGTAAAATGGTCTTATCTATTGGCGATTTCGTTCCAATTCACATTCCAAGTAATATTCGGCATGCTAATTACATTGCCGGTTCCCAAATTGCATTATCTCTTATAGTTTCCGAGATATGGACTATCGATTATTTTTAACCTTAGGCTCTGCTTCTAACTTGGGCCCATACTGTAAAATGGTCTTATCTATTGGCGATTTCGTTCCAATTCACATTCCAAGTAGTATTCGGCATGCTAATTACATTGCCGGTTGCCAAATTGCATTATCTCTTATAGTTTCCGAGATATGGACTATCGATAATTTACACCTTAGGCTCTGCTTCTAACTTGGGCCCAAATTGTAAAATGGTCTTATCTATTGGCGATTTCGTTCCAATTCACATTCCAAGTAATATTCGGCATGCTAATTACATTGCCGGTTGCCAAATTGCATTATCTCTTATAGTTTCCGAGATATGGACTATCGATAATTTACACCTTAGGCTCTGCTTCTGACTTGGGCCCAAATTGTAAAATGGTCTTATCTATTGGCGATTTCGTTCCAATTCACATTCCAAGTAATATTCGGCATGCGAATTACATTGCCGGTTGCCAAATTGCATTATCTCTTATAGTTTCAGAGATATGGACTATCGATAATTTACACCTTAGGCTCTGCTTCTAACTTGGGCCCAAATTGTAAAATGGTCTTATCTATTGGCGATTTCGTTCCAATTCACATTCCAAGTAATATTCGGCATGCTAATTACATTGCCGGTTGCCAAATTGCATTATATCTTATAGTTTCCGAGATATGGACTATCGATAATTTACACCTTAGGTTCTGCTTCTAACTTGGGCCCAAATTGTAAAATGGTCTTATCTATTGGCGATTTCGTTCCAATTCACATTCCAAGTAATATTCGGCATGTTAATTAAATTGCCGGTTGCCAAATTGCATTATCTCTTATAGTTTCCGAGATATGGACTATCGATAATTTACACCTTAGGCTCTGCTTCTAACTTGGGCCCAAATTGTATAATCGTCTTATCTATTGGCGATTTCGTTCCAATTCACATTCCAAGTAATATTCGGCATGCTAATTACATTGCCGGTTGCCAAATTGCATTATCTCTTATAGTTTCCGAGATATGGACTATCGATAATTTACACCTTGGGCTCTGCTTCTAACTTGGGCCCAAATTGTAAAATGGTCTTATCTATTGGCGATTTCGTTCCAATTCACATTCCAAGTAATATTCGGCATGCTAATTACATTGCCGGTTGCCAAATTGAATTATCTCCTATAGTTTCCGAGATATGGACTATCGATAATTTACACCTTAGGCTCTGCTTCTAACTTGGGCCCAAATTGTAAAATGGTCTTACCTATTGGCGATTTCGTTCCAATTCACATTCCAAGTAATATTCGGCATGCTAATTACATTGCCGGTGGCCAAGTTGCATTATCTCTTATAGTTTCCGAGATATGGACTATCGATAATTTACACCTTAGGCTCTGCTTCTAACTTGGGCCCAAATTGTAAAATGGTCTTCTCTATTGGCGATTTCGTTCCAATTCACATTCCAAGTAATATTCGGCATGCTAATTACATTGCCGGTGGCCAAGTTGCATTATCTCTTATAGTTTCCGAGATATGGACTATCGATAATTTAGACCTTAGGCTCTGCTTCTAACTTGGGCCCAAATTGTAAAATGGTCTTATCTATTGGCGATTTCGTTCCAATTCACATTCCAAGTAATATTCGGCATGCTAATTACATTGCCGGTTCCCAAATTGCATTATCTCTTATAGTTTCCGAGATATGGACTATCGATTATTTTTAACCTTAGGCTCTGCTTCTAACTTGGGCCCATACTGTAAAATGGTCTTATCTATTGGCGATTTCGTTCCAATTCACATTCCAAGTAGTATTCGGCATGCTAATTACATTGCCGGTTGCCAAATTGCATTATCTCTTATAGTTTCCGAGATATGGACTATCGATAATTTACACCTTAGGCTCTGCTTCTAACTTGGGCCCAAATTGTAAAATGGTCTTATCTATTGGCGATTTCGTTCCAATTCACATTCCAAGTAATATTCGGCATGCTAATTACATTGCCGGTTGCCAAATTGCATTATCTCTTATAGTTTCCGAGATATGGACTATCGATAATTTACACCTTAGGCTCTGCTTCTGACTTGGGCCCAAATTGTAAAATGGTCTTATCTATTGGCGATTTCGTTCCAATTCACATTCCAAGTAATATTCGGCATGCGAATTACATTGCCGGTTGCCAAATTGCATTATCTCTTATAGTTTCAGAGATATGGACTATCGATAATTTACACCTTAGGCTCTGCTTCTAACTTGGGCCCAAATTGTAAAATGGTCTTATCTATTGGCGATTTCGTTCCAATTCACATTCCAAGTAATATTCGGCATGCTAATTACATTGCCGGTTGCCAAATTGCATTATATCTTATAGTTTCCGAGATATGGACTATCGATAATTTACACCTTAGGCTCTGCTTCTAACTTGGGCCCAAATTGTAAAATGGTCTTATCTATTGGCGATTTCGTTCCAATTCACATTCCAAGTAATATTCGGCATGTTAATTAAATTGCCGGTTGCCAAATTGCATTATCTCTTATAGTTTCCGAGATATGGACTATCGATAATTTACACCTTAGGCTCTGCTTCTAACTTGGGCCCAAATTGTAAAATCGTCTTATCTATTGGCGATTTCGTTCCAATTCACATTCCAAGTAATATTCGGCATGCTAATTACATTGCCGGTTGCCAAATTGCATTATCTCTTATAGTTTCCGAGATATGGACTATCGATAATTTACACCTTGGGCTCTGCTTCTAACTTGGGCCCAAATTGTAAAATGGTCTTATCTATTGGCGATTTCGTTCCAATTCACATTCCAAGTAATATTCGGCATGCTAATTACATTGCCGGTTGCCAAATTGAATTATCTCCTATAGTTTCCGAGATATGGACTATCGATAATTTACACCTTAGGCTCTGCTTCTAACTTGGGCCCAAATTGTAAAATGGTCTTACCTATTGGCGATTTCGTTCCAATTCACATTCCAAGTAATATTCGGCATGCTAATTACATTGCCGGTGGCCAAGTTGCATTATCTCTTATAGTTTCCGAGATATGGACTATCGATAATTTACACCTTAGGCTCTGCTTCTAACTTGGGCCCAAATTGTAAAATGGTCTTATCTATTGGCGATTTCGTTCCAATTCACATTCCAAG
This sequence comes from Rhynchophorus ferrugineus, assembly GCF_030347505.1. Classification (NCBI taxonomy): domain Eukaryota; kingdom Metazoa; phylum Arthropoda; class Insecta; order Coleoptera; family Curculionidae; genus Rhynchophorus; species Rhynchophorus ferrugineus. The sequence goes on from NW_027472889.1 coordinate 11,805, forward strand.
TAATATTCGGCATGCTAATTACATTGCCGGTTCCCAAATTGCATTATCTCTTATAGTTTCCGAGATATGGACTATCGATTATTTTTAACCTTAGGCTCTGCTTCTAACTTGGGCCCAAACTGTAAAATGGTCTTATCTATTTTCGATTTCGTTCCAATTCACATTCCAAGTAGTATTCGGCATGCTAATTACATTGCCGGTTGCCAAATTGCATTATCTCTTATAGTTTCCGAGATATGGACTATCGATAATTTACACCTTAGGCTCTGCTTCTAACTTGGGCCCAAATTGTAAAATGGTCTTATCTATTGGCGATTTCGTTCCAATTCACATTCCAAGTAATATTCGGCATGCTAATTACATTGCCAGTTGCCAAATTGCATTATCTCTTATAGTTTCCGAGATATGGACTATGGATAATTTACACCTTAGGCTCTGCTACTAACTTGGGCCCAAATTGTAAAATGGTCTTATCTATTGCCGATTTCGTTCCAATTCACATTCCAAGTAATATTCGGCATGCTAATTACATTGCCGGTTGCCAAATTGCATTATCTCTTATAGTTTCCGAGATATGGACTATCGATAATTTACACCTTAGGCTCTGCTTCTAACTTGGGCCCAAATTGTAAAATGGTCTTATCTATTGGCGATTTCATTTCAATTCACATTCCAAGTAATATTCGGCATGCTAATTACATTGCCGGTTGCCAAATTGCATTATCTCTTATAGTTTCCGAGATATGGACTATCGATAATTTACACCTTAGGCTCTGCTTCTAACTTGGGCCCAAATTGTAAAATGGTCTTATCTATTGGCGATTTCGTTCCAATTCACATTCCAAGTAATATTCGGCATGCTAATTACATTGCCGGTTGCCAAATTGCATTATCTCTTATAGTTTCCGAGATATGGACTATCGATAATTTACACCTTAGGCTCTGCTTCTAACTTGGGCCCAAAATGTAAAATGGTCGTATCTATTGGCGATTTCGTTCCAATTCACATTCCAAGTAATATTCGGCATGCTAATTACATTGCCGGTTGCCAAATTGCATTATCTCTTATAGTTTCCGAGATATGGACTATCGATAATTTACACCTTAGGCTCTGCTTCTAACTTGGGCCCAAATTGTAAAATCGTCTTATCTATTGGCGATTTCGTTCCAATTCACATTCCAAGTAATATTCGGCATGCTAATTACATTGCCGGTTGCCAAATTGAATTATCTCTTATAGTTTCCGAGATATGGACTATCAATAATTTACACCTTAGGCTCTGCTTCTAACTTGGGCCCAAATTGTAAAATGATCTTATCTATTGGCGATTTCGTTCCAATTCACATTCCAAGTAGTATTCGGCATGCTAATTACATTGCCAGTTGCCAAATTGCATTATCTCTTATAGTTTCCGAGATATGGACTATCGATAATTTACACCTTAGGCTCTGTTTCTAACTTGGGCCCAAATTGTAAAATGGTCTTATCTATTGGCGATTTCGTTCCAATTCACATTCCAAGTAATATTCGGCATGCTAATTACATTGCCGGTTGCCAAATTGCATTATCTCTTATAGTTTCCGAGATATGGACTATCGATAATTTACACCTTAGGCTCTGCTTCTAACTTGGGCCCAAATTGTAAAATGGTCTTATCTATTGGCGATTTCGTCCCTATTCACATTCCAAGTAATATTCGGCATGCTAATTACATTGCCGGTTGCGAAATTGCATTATCTCTTATAGTTTCCGAGATATGGACTATCGATAATTTACACCTTAGGCTCTGCTTCTAACTTGGGCCCAAATTGTAAAATGGTCTTATCTATTGGCGATTTCGTTCCAATTCACATTCCAAGTAATATTCGGCATGCTAATTACATTGCCGGTTGCCAAATTGCATTATCTCTTTTAGTTTCCGAGATATGGACTATCGATAATTTACACCTTAGGCTCTGTTTCTAACTTGGGCCCAAATTGTAAAATGGTCTTATCTATTGGCGATTTCGTTCCAATTCACATTCCAAGTAATATTCGGCATGCTAATTACATTGCCGGTTGCCAAATTGCATTATCTCTTATAGTTTCCGAGATATGGACTATCGATAATTTACACCTTAGGCTCTGCTTCTAACTTGGGCCCAAATTGTAAAATGGCCTTATCTATTGGCGATTTCATTCCAATTCACATTCCAAGTAATATTCGGCATGCTAATTACATTGCCGGTTGCCAAATTGCATTATCTCTTATAGTTTCCGAGATATGGACTATCGATAATTTACACCTTAGGCTCTGCTTCTAACTTGGGCCCAAATTGTAAAATGGTCTTATCTATTGGCGATTTCGTTCCAATTCACATTCCAAGTAATATTCGGCATGCTAATTACATTGCCGGTGGCCAAATTGAATTATCTCTTATAGTTTCCGAGATATGGACTATCGATAATTTACACCTTAGGCTCTGCTTCTAACTTGGGCCCAAATTGTAAAATGGTCTTACCTATTGGCGATTTCGTTCCAATTCACATTCCAAGTAATATTCGGCATGCTAATTACATTGCCGGTTGCCAAATTGCATTATCTCTTATAGTTTCCGAGATATGGACTATCGATAATTTACACCTTAGGCTCTGCTTCTAACTTGGGCCCAAATTGTAAAATGGTCTTATCTATTGGCGATTTCGTTCCAATTCACATTCCAAGTAATATTCGGCATGCTAATTACATTGCCGGTTGCCAAATTGCATTATCTCTTATAGTTTCCGAGATATGGACTATCGATAATTTACACCTTAGGCTCTGCTTCTAACTTGGGCCCAAATTGTAATATGGTCTTATCTATTGGCGATTTCGTTCCAATTCACATTCCAAGTAATATTCGGCATGCTAATTACATTGCCGGTTGCCAAATTGCATTATCTCTTATAGTTTCCGAGATATGGACTATCGATAATTTACACCTTAGGCTCTGCTTCTAACTTGGGCCCAAATTGTAAAATGGTCTTATCTATTGGCGATTTCGTTCCAATTCACATTCCAAGTAATATTCGGCATGCTGATTACATTGCCGGTTGCCAAATTGCATTATCTCTTATAGTTTCCGAGATATGGACTATCGATAATTTACACCTTAGGCTCTGCTTCTAACTTGGGCCCAAATTGTAAAATGGTCTTATCTATTGGCGATTTCGTTCCAATTCACATTCCAAGTAATATTCGGCATGCTAATTACATTGCCGGTTGCCAAATTGAATTATCTCCTATAGTTTCCGAGATATGGACTATCGATAATTTACACCTTAGGCTCTGCTTCTAACTTGGGCCCAAATTGTAAAATGGTCTTACCTATTGGCGATTTCGTTCCAATTCACATTCCAAGTAATATTCGGCATGCTAATTACATTGCCGGTGGCCAAGTTGCATTATCTCTTATAGTTTCCGAGATATGGACTATCGATAATTTACACCTTAGGCTCTGCTTCTAACTTGGGCCCAAATTGTAAAATGGTCTTATCTATTGGCGATTTCGTTCCAATTCACATTCCAAGTAATATTCGGCATGCTAATTACATTGCCGGTTCCCAAATTGCATTATCTCTTATAGTTTCCGAGATATGGACTATCGATTATTTTTAACCTTAGGCTCTGCTTCTAACTTGGGCCCAAACTGTAAAATGGTCTTATCTATTTTCGATTTCGTTCCAATTCACATTCCAAGTAGTATTCGGCATGCTAATTACATTGCCGGTTGCCAAATTGCATTATCTCTTATAGTTTCCGAGATATGGACTATCGATAATTTACACCTTAGGCTCTGCTTCTAACTTGGGCCCAAATTGTAAAATGGTCTTATCTATTGGCGATTTCGTTCCAATTCACATTCCAAGTAATATTCGGCATGCTAATTACATTGCCAGTTGCCAAATTGCATTATCTCTTATAGTTTCCGAGATATGGACTATGGATAATTTACACCTTAGGCTCTGCTACTAACTTGGGCCCAAATTGTAAAATGGTCTTATCTATTGCCGATTTCGTTCCAATTCACATTCCAAGTAATATTCGGCATGCTAATTACATTGCCGGTTGCCAAATTGCATTATCTCTTATAGTTTCCGAGATATGGACTATCGATAATTTACACCTTAGGCTCTGCTTCTAACTTGGGCCCAAATTGTAAAATGGTCTTATCTATTGGCGATTTCATTTCAATTCACATTCCAAGTAATATTCGGCATGCTAATTACATTGCCGGTTGCCAAATTGCATTATCTCTTATAGTTTCCGAGATATGGACTATCGATAATTTACACCTTAGGCTCTGCTTCTAACTTGGGCCCAAATTGTAAAATGGTCTTATCTATTGGCGATTTCGTTCCAATTCACATTCCAAGTAATATTCGGCATGCTAATTACATTGCCGGTTGCCAAATTGCATTATCTCTTATAGTTTCCGAGATATGGACTATCGATAATTTACACCTTAGGCTCTGCTTCTAACTTGGGCCCAAAATGTAAAATGGTCGTATCTATTGGCGATTTCGTTCCAATTCACATTCCAAGTAATATTCGGCATGCTAATTACATTGCCGGTTGCCAAATTGCATTATCTCTTATAGTTTCCGAGATATGGACTATCGATAATTTACACCTTAGGCTCTGCTTCTAACTTGGGCCCAAATTGTAAAATCGTCTTATCTATTGGCGATTTCGTTCCAATTCACATTCCAAGTAATATTCGGCATGCTAATTACATTGCCGGTTGCCAAATTGAATTATCTCTTATAGTTTCCGAGATATGGACTATCAATAATTTACACCTTAGGCTCTGCTTCTAACTTGGGCCCAAATTGTAAAATGATCTTATCTATTGGCGATTTCGTTCCAATTCACATTCCAAGTAGTATTCGGCATGCTAATTACATTGCCAGTTGCCAAATTGCATTATCTCTTATAGTTTCCGAGATATGGACTATCGATAATTTACACCTTAGGCTCTGTTTCTAACTTGGGCCCAAATTGTAAAATGGTCTTATCTATTGGCGATTTCGTTCCAATTCACATTCCAAGTAATATTCGGCATGCTAATTACATTGCCGGTTGCCAAATTGCATTATCTCTTATAGTTTCCGAGATATGGACTATCGATAATTTACACCTTAGGCTCTGCTTCTAACTTGGGCCCAAATTGTAAAATGGTCTTATCTATTGGCGATTTCGTCCCTATTCACATTCCAAGTAATATTCGGCATGCTAATTACATTGCCGGTTGCGAAATTGCATTATCTCTTATAGTTTCCGAGATATGGACTATCGATAATTTACACCTTAGGCTCTGCTTCTAACTTGGGCCCAAATTGTAAAATGGTCTTATCTATTGGCGATTTCGTTCCAATTCACATTCCAAGTAATATTCGGCATGCTAATTACATTGCCGGTTGCCAAATTGCATTATCTCTTTTAGTTTCCGAGATATGGACTATCGATAATTTACACCTTAGGCTCTGTTTCTAACTTGGGCCCAAATTGTAAAATGGTCTTATCTATTGGCGATTTCGTTCCAATTCACATTCCAAGTAATATTCGGCATGCTAATTACATTGCCGGTTGCCAAATTGCATTATCTCTTATAGTTTCCGAGATATGGACTATCGATAATTTACACCTTAGGCTCTGCTTCTAACTTGGGCCCAAATTGTAAAATGGCCTTATCTATTGGCGATTTCATTCCAATTCACATTCCAAGTAATATTCGGCATGCTAATTACATTGCCGGTTGCCAAATTGCATTATCTCTTATAGTTTCCGAGATATGGACTATCGATAATTTACACCTTAGGCTCTGCTTCTAACTTGGGCCCAAATTGTAAAATGGTCTTATCTATTGGCGATTTCGTTCCAATTCACATTCCAAGTAATATTCGGCATGCTAATTACATTGCCGGTGGCCAAATTGAATTATCTCTTATAGTTTCCGAGATATGGACTATCGATAATTTACACCTTAGGCTCTGCTTCTAACTTGGGCCCAAATTGTAAAATGGTCTTACCTATTGGCGATTTCGTTCCAATTCACATTCCAAGTAATATTCGGCATGCTAATTACATTGCCGGTTGCCAAATTGCATTATCTCTTATAGTTTCCGAGATATGGACTATCGATAATTTACACCTTAGGCTCTGCTTCTAACTTGGGTCCAAATTGTAAAATGGTCTTATCTATTGGCGATTTCGTTCCAATTCACATTCCAAGTAATATTCGGCATGCTAATTACATTGCCGGTTGCCAAATTGCATTATCTCTTATAGTTTCCGAGATATGGACTATCGATAATTTACACCTTAGGCTCTGCTTCTAACTTGGGCCCAAATTGTAATATGGTCTTATCTATTGGCGATTTCGTTCCAATTCACTTTCCAAGTAATATTCGGCATGCTAATTATATTGCCGGTTGCCAAATTGCATTATCTCTTATAGTTTCCGAGATATGGACTATCGATAATTTACACCTTAGGCTCTGCTTCTAACTTGGGCCCAAATTGTAAAATGGTCTTATCTATTGGCGATTTCGTTCCAATTCACATTCCAAGTAATATTCGGCATGCTAATTACATTGCCGGTTGCCAAATTGCATTATCTCTTATAGTTTCCGAGATATGGACTATCGATAATTTACACCTTAGGCTCTGCTTCTAACTTGGGCCCAAATTGTAAAATGGTCTTATCTATTGGCGATTTCGTTCCAATTCACATTCCAAGTAATATTCGGCATGCTAATTACATTGCCGGTTGCCAAATTGCATTATCTCTTATAGTTTCCGAGATATGGACTATCGATAATTTACACTTTAGGCTCTGCTTCTAACTTGGGCCCAAATTGTAAAATGGTCTTATCTATTGGCGATTTCGTTCCAATTCACATTCCAAGTAATATTCGGCATGCTAATTACATTGCCGGTTGCCAAATTGCATTATCTCTTATAGTTTCCGAGATATGGACTATCTATCGATAATTTACACCTTAGGCTCTGCTTCTAACTTGGGCCCAAATTGTAAAATGGTCTTATCTATTGGCGATTTCGTTCCAATTCACATTCCAAGTAATATTCGGCATGCTAATTACATTGCCGGTTGCCAAATTGCATTATCTCTTATAGTTTCCGAGATATGGACTATCGATAATTTACACCTTAGGCTCTGCTTCTAACTTGGGCCCAAATTGTAAAATGGTCTTCTCTATTGGCGATTTCGTTCCAATTCACATTCCAAGTAATATTCGGCATGCTAATTACATTGCCGGTTGCCAAATTGCATTATCTCTTATAGTTTCCGAGATATGGACTATCGATAATTTACACCTTAGGCTCTGCTTCTAACTTGGGCCCAAATTGTAAAATGGTCTTATCTATTGGCGATTTCGTTCCAATTCACATTCCAAGTAATATTCGGCATGCTAATTACATTGCCGGTTGCCAAATTGCATTATCTCTTATAGTTTCCGAGATATGGACTATCGATAATTTACACCTTAGGCTCTGCTTCTAACTTGGGCCCAAACTGTAAAATGGTCTTATCTATTGGCGATTTCGTTCCAATTCACATTCCAAGTAGTATTCGGCATGCTAATTACATTGCCGGTTGCCAAATTGCATTATCTCTTATAGTTTCCGAGATATGGACTATCGATAATTTACACCTTAGGCTCTGCTTCTAACTTGGGCCCAAATTGTAAAATGGTCTTATCTATTGGCGATTTCGTTCCAATTCACATTCCAAGTAATATTCGGCATGCTAATTACATTGCCAGTTGCCAAATTGCATTATCTCTTATAGTTTCCGAGATATGGACTATGGATAATTTACACCTTAGGCTCTGCTTCTAACTTGGGCCAAAATTGTAAAATGGTCTTATCTATTGCCGATTTCGTTCCAATTCACATTCCAAGTAATATTCGGCATGCTAATTACATTGCCGGTTGCCAAATTGCATTATCTCTTATAGTTTCCGAGATATGGACTATGGATAATTTACACCTTAGGCTCTGCTTTTAACTTGGGCCCAAATTGTAAAATGGTCTTATCTATTGGCGATTTCGTTCCAATTCACATTCCAAGTAATATTCGGCATGCTAATTACATTGCCGGTTGCCAAATTGTATTATCTCTTATAGTTTCCGAGATATGGACTATCGATAATTTACACCTTAGGCTCTGCTTCTAACTTGGGCCCAAATTGTAAAATGGTCTTATCTATTGGCGATTTCGTTCCAATTCACATTCCAAGTAATATTCGGCATGCTAATTACATTGCCGGTTGCCAAATTGCATTATCTCTTATAGTTTCCGAGATATGGACTATCGATAATTTACACCTTAGGCTCTGCTTCTAACTTGGGCCCAAATTGTAAAATGGTCTTATCTATTGGCGATTTCGTTCCAATTCACATTCCAAGTAATATTCGGCATGCTAATTACATTGCCGGTTGCCAAATTGCATTATCTCTTATAGTTTCCGAGATATGGACTATCGATAATTTACACCTTAGGCTCTGCTTCTAACTTGGGCCCAAATTGTAAAATGGTCTTATCTATTGGCGATTTCGTTCCAATTCACATTCCAAGTAGTATTTGGCATGCTAATTACATTGCCGGTTGCCAAATTGCATTATCTCTTATAGTTTCCGAGATATGGACTATCGATAATTTACACCTTAGGCTCTGCTTCTAACTTGGGCCCAAATTGTAAAATGGTCTTATCTATTGGCGATTTCGTTCCAATTCACATTCCAAGTAATATTCGGCATGCTAATTACATTGCCAGTTGCCAAATTGCATTATCTCTTATAGTTTCCGAGATATGGACTATGGATAATTTACACCTTAGGCTCTGCTTCTAACTTGGGCCAAAATTGTAAAATGGTCTTATCTATTGCCGATTTCGTTCCAATTCACATTCCAAGTAATATTCGGCATGCTAATTACATTGCCGGTTGCCAAATTGCATTATCTCTTATAGTTTCCGAGATATGGACTATCGATAATTTACACCTTAGGCTCTGCTTCTAACTTGGGCCCAAATTGTAAAATGGTCTTATCTATTGGCGATTTCGTTCCAATTCACATTCCAAGTAATATTCGGCATGCTAATTACATTGCCGGTTGCCAAATTGCATTATCTCTTATAGTTTCCGAGATATGGACTATCGATAATTTACACCTTAGGCTCTGCTTCTAACTTGGGCCCAAATTGTAAAATGGTCTTCTCTATTGGCGATTTCGTTCCAATTCACATTCCAAGTAATATTCGGCATGCTAATTACATTGCCGGTTGCCAAATTGCATTATCTCTTATAGTTTCCGAGATATGGACTATCGATAATTTACACCTTAGGCTCTGCTTCTAACTTGGGCCCAAATTGTAAAATGGTCTTATCTATTGGCGATTTCGTTCCAATTCACATTCCAAGTAATATTCGGCATGCTAATTACATTGCCGGTTGCCAAATTGCATTATCTCTTATAGTTTCCGAGATATGGACTATCGATAATTTACACCTTAGGCTCTGCTTCTAACTTGGGCCCAAACTGTAAAATGGTCTTATCTATTGGCGATTTCGTTCCAATTCACATTCCAAGTAGTATTCGGCATGCTAATTACATTGCCGGTTGCCAAATTGCATTATCTCTTATAGTTTCCGAGATATGGACTATCGATAATTTACACCTTAGGCTCTGCTTCTAACTTGGGCCCAAATTGTAAAATGGTCTTATCTATTGGCGATTTCGTTCCAATTCACATTCCAAGTAATATTCGGCATGCTAATTACATTGCCAGTTGCCAAATTGCATTATCTCTTATAGTTTCCGAGATATGGACTATGGATAATTTACACCTTAGGCTCTGCTTCTAACTTGGGCCAAAATTGTAAAATGGTCTTATCTATTGCCGATTTCGTTCCAATTCACATTCCAAGTAATATTCGGCATGCTAATTACATTGCCGGTTGCCAAATTGCATTATCTCTTATAGTTTCCGAGATATGGACTATGGATAATTTACACCTTAGGCTCTGCTTTTAACTTGGGCCCAAATTGTAAAATGGTCTTATCTATTGGCGATTTCGTTCCAATTCACATTCCAAGTAATATTCGGCATGCTAATTACATTGCCGGTTGCCAAATTGTATTATCTCTTATAGTTTCCGAGATATGGACTATCGATAATTTACACCTTAGGCTCTGCTTCTAACTTGGGCCCAAATTGTAAAATGGTCTTATCTATTGGCGATTTCGTTCCAATTCACATTCCAAGTAATATTCGGCATGCTAATTACATTGCCGGTTGCCAAATTGCATTATCTCTTATAGTTTCCGAGATATGGACTATCGATAATTTACACCTTAGGCTCTGCTTCTAACTTGGGCCCAAATTGTAAAATGGTCTTATCTATTGGCGATTTCGTTCCAATTCACATTCCAAGTAATATTCGGCATGCTAATTACATTGCCGGTTGCCAAATTGCATTATCTCTTATAGTTTCCGAGATATGGACTATCGATAATTTACACCTTAGGCTCTGCTTCTAACTTGGGCCCAAATTGTAAAATGGTCTTATCTATTGGCGATTTCGTTCCAATTCACATTCCAAGTAGTATTTGGCATGCTAATTACATTGCCGGTTGCCAAATTGCATTATCTCTTATAGTTTCCGAGATATGGACTATCGATAATTTACACCTTAGGCTCTGCTTCTAACTTGGGCCCAAATTGTAAAATGGTCTTATCTATTGGCGATTTCGTTCCAATTCACATTCCAAGTAATATTCGGCATGCTAATTACATTGCCAGTTGCCAAATTGCATTATCTCTTATAGTTTCCGAGATATGGACTATGGATAATTTACACCTTAGGCTCTGCTTCTAACTTGGGCCAAAATTGTAAAATGGTCTTATCTATTGCCGATTTCGTTCCAATTCACATTCCAAGTAATATTCGGCATGCTAATTACATTGCCGGTTGCCAAATTGCATTATCTCTTATAGTTTCCGAGATATGGACTATCGATAATTTACACCTTAGGCTCTGCTTCTAACTTGGGCCCAAATTGTAAAATGGTCTTATCTATTGGCGATTTCGTTCCAATTCACATTCCAAGTAATATTCGGCATGCTAATTACATTGCCGGTTGCCAAATTGCATTATCTCTTATAGTTTCCGAGATATGGACTATCGATAATTTACACCTTAGGCTCTGCTTCTAACTTGGGCCCAAATTGTAAAATCGTCTTATCTATTATCGATTTCGTTCCAATTCACATTCCAAGTAATATTCGGCATGCTAATTACATTGCCGGTTGCCAAATTGCATTATCTCTTATAGTTTCCGAGATATGGACTATCGATAATTTACACCTTAGGCTCTGCTTCTAACTTGGGCCCAAATTGTAAAATGGTCTTATCTATTGGCGATTTCGTTCCAATTCACATTCCAAGTAATATTCGGCATGCTAATTACATTGCCAGTTGCCAAATTGCATTATCTCTTATAGTTTCCGAGATATGGACTATCGATAATTTACACCTTAGGCTCTGCTTCTAACTTGGGCCCAAATTGTAAAATCGTCTTATCTATTGGCGATTTCGTTCCAATTCACATTCCAAGTAATATTCGGCATGTTAATTAAATTGCCGGTTGCCAAATTGCATTATCTCTTATAGTTTCCGAGATATGGACTATCGATAATTTACACCATAGGCTCTGCTTCTAACTTGGGCCCAAATTGTAAAATCGTCTTATCTATTGGCGATTTCGTTCCAATTCACATTCCAAGTAATATTCGGCATGCTAATTACATTGCCCGTTGCCAAAATGGCATTATCTCTTATAGTTTCCGAGATATGGACTATCGATAATTTACACCTTAGGCTCTGCTTCTAACTTGGGCCAAAATTGTAAAATGGTCTTATCTATTGGCGATTTCGTTCCAATTCACATTCCAAGTAATATTCGGCATGCTAATTACATTGCCGGTTGCCAAATTGAATTATCTCCTATAGTTTCCGAGATATGGACTATCGATAATTTACACCTTAGGCTCTGCTTCTAACTTGGGCCCAAATTGTAAAATGGTCTTACCTATTGGCGATTTCGTTCCAATTCACATTCCAAGTAATATTCGGCATGCTAATTACATTGCCGGTGGCCAAGTTGCATTATCTCTTATAGTTTCCGAGATATGGACTATCGATAATTTACACCTTAGGCTCTGCTTCTAACTTGGGCCCAAATTGTAAAATGGTCTTATCTATTGGCGATTTCGTTACAATTCACATTCCAAGTAATATTCGGCATGCTAATTACATTGCCGGTTCCCAAATTGCATTATCTCTTATAGTTTCCGAGATATGGACTATCGATTATTTTTAACCTTAGGCTCTGCTTCTAACTTGGGCCCAAACTGTAAAATGGTCTTATCTATTGGCGATTTCGTTCCAATTCACATTCCAAGTAGTATTCGGCATGCTAATTACATTGCCGGTTGCCAAATTGCATTATCTCTTATAGTTTCCGAGATATGGACTATCGATAATTTACACCTTAGGCTCTGCTTCTAACTTGAGCCCAAATTGTAAAATGGTCTTATCTATTGGCGATTTCGTTCCAATTCACATTCCAAGTAATATTCGGCATGCTAATTACATTGCCGGTTGCCAAATTGCATTATATCTTATAGTTTCCGAGATATGGACTATCGATAATTTACACCTTAGGCTCTGCTTCTAACTTGGGCCCAAATTGTAAAATGGTCTTATCTATTGGCGATTTCGTCCCAATTCACATTCCAAGTAATATTCGGCATGCTAATTACATTGCCGGTTGCGAAATTGCATTATCTCTTATAGTTTCCGAGATATGGACTATCGATAATTTACACCTTAGGCTCTGCTTCTAACTTGGGCCCAAATTGTAAAATGGTCTTATCTATTGGCGATTTCGTTCCAATTCACATTCCAAGTAATATTCGGCATGCTAATTACATTGCCGGTTGCCAAATTGCATTATCTCTTATAGTTTCCGAGATATGGACTATCGATAATTTACACCTTAGGCTCTGCTTCTAACTTGGACCCAAATTGTAATATGGTCTTATCTATTGGCGATTTCGTTCCAATTCACATTCCAAGTAATATTCGGCATGCTAATTACATTGCCGGTTGCCAAATTGCATTATCTCTTATAGTTTCCGAGATATGGACTATCGATAATTTACAGCTTAGGCTCTGCTTCTAACTTGGGCCCAAATTGTAAAATGGTCTTATCTATTGGCGATTTCGTTCCAATTCACATTCCAAGTAATATTCGGCATGCTAATTACATTGCCGGTTGCCAAATTGCATTATCTCTTATAGTTTCCGAGATATGGACTATCGATAATTTACACCTTAGGCTCTGCTTCTAACTTGGGCCCAAATTGTAAAATGGTCTTATCTATTGGCGATTTCGTTCCAATTCACACTCCAAGTAATATTCGGCATGCTAATTACATTGCCGGTTGCGAAATTGCATTATCTCTTATAGTTTCCGAGATATGGACTATCAATAATTTACACCTTAGGCTCTGCTTCTAACTTGGGCCCAAATTGTAAAATGGTCTTATCTATTGGCGATTTCGTTCCAATTCACATTAAAAGTAATATTCGGCATGCTAATTACATTGCCGGTTGCCAAATTGCATTATCTCTTATAGTTTCCGAGATATGGACTATGGATAATTTACACCTTAGGCTCGGCTTCTAACTTGGGCCCAAATTGTAAATTGTCTTATCTATTGGCGATTTCGTTCCAATTCACATTCCAAGTAATATTCGGCATACTAATTACATTGCCGGTTGCCAAATTGCATTATCTCTTATAGTTTCCGAGATATGGACTATCGATAATTTACACCTTAGGCTCTGCTTCTAACTTGGGCCCAAATTGTAAAATGGTCTTATCTATTGGCGATTTCGTTCCAATTCACATTCCAAGTAATATTCGGCATGCTAATTACATTGCCGGTTGCCAAATTGCATTATCTCTTATAGTTTCCGAGATATGGACTATCGATAATTTACACCTTAGGCTCTGCTTCTTACTTGGGCCCAAATTGTAAAATGGTCTTACCTATTGGCGATTTCGTTCCAATTCACATTCCAAGTAATATTCGGCATGCTAATTACATTGCCGGTTGCCAAATTGCATTATCTCTTATAGTTTCCGAGATATGGACTATCGATAATTTACACCTTAGGCTCTGCTTCTAACTTGGGCCCAAATTGTAAAATGGTCTTATCTATTGGCGATTTCGTTCCAATTCACATTCCAAGTAATATTCGGCATGCTAATTACATTGCCGGTGGCCAAATTGAATTATCTCTTATAGTTTCCGAGATATGGACTATCGATAATTTACACCTTAGGCTCTGCTTCTAACTTGGGCCCAAATTGTAAAATGGTCTTACCTATTGGCGATTTCGTTCCAATTCACATTCCAAGTAATATTCGGCATGCTAATTACATTGCCGGTTGCCAAATTGCATTATCTCTTATAGTTTCCGAGATATGGACTATCGATAATTTACACCTTAGGCTCTGCTTCTAACTTGGGCCCAAATTGTAAAATGGTCTTATCTATTGGCGATTTCGTTCCAATTCACATTCCAAGTAATATTCGGCATGCTAATTACATTGCCGGTTGCCAAATTGCATTATCTCTTATAGTTTCCGAGATATGGACTATGGATAATTTACACCTTAGGCTCTGCTTCTAACTTGGGCCCAAATTGTAAATTGTCTTATCTATTGGCGATTTCGTTCCAATTCACATTCCAAGTAATATTCGGCATACTAATTACATTGCCGGTTGCCAAATTGCATTATCTCTTATAGTTTCCGAGATATGGACTATCGATAATTTACACCTTAGGCTCTGCTTCTAACTTGGGCCCAAATTGTAAAATGGTCTTATCTATTGGCGATTTCGTTCCAATTCACATTCCAAGTAATATTCGGCATGCTAATTACATTGCCGGTTGCCAAATTGCATTATCTCTTATAGTTTCCGAGATATGGACTATCGATAATTTACACCTTAGGCTCTGCTTCTTACTTGGGCCCAAATTGTAAAATGGTCTTACCTATTGGCGATTTCGTTCCAATTCACATTCCAAGTAATATTCGGCATGCTAATTACATTGCCGGTTGCCAAATTGCATTATCTCTTATAGTTTCCGAGATATGGACTATCGATAATTTACACCTTAGGCTCTGCTTCTAACTTGGGCCCAAATTGTAAAATGGTCTTATCTATTGGCGATTTCGTTCCAATTCACATTCCAAGTAATATTCGGCATGCTAATTACATTGCCGGTGGCCAAATTGAATTATCTCTTATAGTTTCCGAGATATGGACTATCGATAATTTACACCTTAGGCTCTGCTTCTAACTTGGGCCCAAATTGTAAAATGGTCTTACCAATTGGCGATTTCGTTCCAATTCACATTCCAAGTAATATTCGGCATGCTAATTACATTGCCGGTTGCCAAATTGCATTATCTCTTATAGTTTCCGAGATATGGACTATCGATAATTTACACCTTAGGCTCTGCTTCTAACTTGGGCCCAAATTGTAAAATGGTCTTATCTATTGGCGATTTCGTTCCAATTCACATTCCAAGTAATATTCGGCATGCTAATTACATTGCCGGTTGCAAAGTTGCATTATCTCTTATAGTTTCCGAGATATGGACTATCGATAATTTAGACCTTAGGCTCTGCTTCTAACTTGGGCCCAAATTGTAAAATGGTCTTCTCTATTGGCGATTTCGTTCCAATTCACATTCCAAGTAATATTCGGCATGCTAATTACATTGCCGGTGGCCAAGTTGCATTATCTCTTATAGTTTCCGAGATATGGACTATCGATAATTTACACCTTAGGCTCTGCTTCTAACTTGGGCCCAAATTGTAAAATGGTCTTATCTATTGGCGATTTCGTTCCAATTCACATTCCAAGTAATATTCGGCATGCTAATTACATTGCCGGTTCCCAAATTGCATTATCTCTTATAGTTTCCGAGATATGGACTATCGATTATTTTTAACCTTAGGCTATGCTTCTAACTTGGGCCCAAACTGTAAAATGGTCTTATCTATTGGCGATTTCGTTCCAATTCACATTCCAAGTAATATTCGGCATGCTAATTACATTGCCGGTGGCCAAGTTGCATTATCTCTTATAGTTTCCGAGATATGGACTATCGATAATTTACACCTTAGGCTCTGCTTCTAACTTGGGCCCAAATTGTAAAATGGTCTTATCTATTGGCGATTTCGTTCCAATTCACTTTCCAAGTAATATTCGGCATGCTAATTACATTGCCGGTTCCCAAATTGCATTATCTCTTATAGTTTCCGAGATATGGACTATCGATAATTTACACCTTAGGCTCTGCTTCTAACTTGGGCCCAAATTGTAAAATGGTCTTATCTATTGGCGATTTCGTCCCAATTCACATTCCAAGTAATATTCGGCATGCTAATTACATTGCCGGTTGCGAAATTGCATTATCTCTTATAGTTTCCGAGATATGGACTATCGATAATTTACACCTTAGGCTCTGCTTCTAACTTGGGCCCAAATTGTAAAATGGTCTTATCTATTGGCGATTTCGTTCCAATTCACATTCCAAGTAATATTCGGCATGTTAATTAAATTGCCGGTTGCCAAATTGCATTATCTCTTATAGTTTCCGAGATATGGACTATCGATAATTTACACCTTAGGCTCTGCTTCTAACTTGGGCCCAAATTGTAAAATCGTCTTATCTATTGGCGATTTCGTTCCAATTCACATTCCAAGTAATATTCGGCATGCTAATTACATTGCCGGTTGCCAAATTGCATTATCTCTTATAGTTTCCGAGATATGGACTATCGATAATTTACACCTTGGGCTCTGCTTCTAACTTGGGCCCAAATTGTAAAATGGTCTTATCTATTGGCGATTTCGTTCCAATTCACATTCCAAGTAATATTCGGCATGCTAATTACATTGCCGGTTGCCAAATTGAATTATCTCCTATAGTTTCCGAGATATGGACTATCGATAATTTACACCTTAGGCTCTGCTTCTAACTTGGGCCCAAATTGTAAAATGGTCTTACCTATTGGCGATTTCGTTCCAATTCACATTCCAAGTAATATTCGGCATGCTAATTACATTGCCGGTGGCCAAGTTGCATTATCTCTTATAGTTTCCGAGATATGGACTATCGATAATTTACACCTTAGGCTCTGCTTCTAACTTGGGCCCAAATTGTAAAATGGTCTTATCTATTGGCGATTTCGTTCCAATTCACATTCCAAGTAATATTCGGCATGCTAATTACATTGTCGGTTCCCAAATTGCATTATCTCTTATAGTTTCCGAGATATGGACTATCGATTATTTTTAACCTTAGGCTCTGCTTCTAACTTGGGCCCAAACTGTAAAATGGTCTTATCTATTTTCGATTTCGTTCCAATTCACATTCCAAGTAGTATTCGGCATGCTAATTACATTGCCGGTTGCCAAATTGCATTATCTCTTATAGTTTCCGAGATATGGACTATCGATAATTTACACCTTAGGCTCTGCTTCTAACTTGGGCCCAAATTGTAAAATGGTCTTATCTATTGGCGATTTCGTTCCAATTCACATTCCAAGTAATATTCGGCATGCTAATTACATTGCCAGTTGCCAAATTGCATTATCTCTTATAGTTTCCGAGATATGGACTATGGATAATTTACACCTTAGGCTCTGCTACTAACTTGGGCCCAAATTGTAAAATGGTCTTATCTATTGCCGATTTCGTTC
Organism: Rhynchophorus ferrugineus; assembly: GCF_030347505.1. Taxonomy (NCBI): domain Eukaryota; kingdom Metazoa; phylum Arthropoda; class Insecta; order Coleoptera; family Curculionidae; genus Rhynchophorus; species Rhynchophorus ferrugineus. The sequence continues at coordinate 29,711 of NW_027472889.1, forward strand.
CAATTCACATTCCAAGTAATATTCGGCATGCTAATTACATTGCCGGTTGCCAAATTGCATTATCTCTTATAGTTTCCGAGATATGGACTATCGATAATTTACACCTTAGGCTCTGCTTCTAACTTGGGCCCAAATTGTAAAATGGTCTTATCTATTGGCGATTTCATTTCAATTCACATTCCAAGTAATATTCGGCATGCTAATTACATTGCCGGTTGCCAAATTGCATTATCTCTTATAGTTTCCGAGATATGGACTATCGATAATTTACACCTTAGGCTCTGCTTCTAACTTGGGCCCAAATTGTAAAATGGTCTTATCTATTGGCGATTTCGTTCCAATTCACATTCCAAGTAATATTCGGCATGCTAATTACATTGCCGGTTGCCAAATTGCATTATCTCTTATAGTTTCCGAGATATGGACTATCGATAATTTACACCTTAGGCTCTGCTTCTAACTTGGGCCCAAAATGTAAAATGGTCGTATCTATTGGCGATTTCGTTCCAATTCACATTCCAAGTAATATTCGGCATGCTAATTACATTGCCGGTTGCCAAATTGCATTATCTCTTATAGTTTCCGAGATATGGACTATCGATAATTTACACCTTAGGCTCTGCTTCTAACTTGGGCCCAAATTGTAAAATCGTCTTATCTATTGGCGATTTCGTTCCAATTCACATTCCAAGTAATATTCGGCATGCTAATTACATTGCCGGTTGCCAAATTGAATTATCTCTTATAGTTTCCGAGATATGGACTATCAATAATTTACACCTTAGGCTCTGCTTCTAACTTGGGCCCAAATTGTAAAATGGTCTTATCTATTGGCGATTTCGTTCCAATTCACATTCCAAGTAGTATTCGGCATGCTAATTACATTGCCAGTTGCCAAATTGCATTATCTCTTATAGTTTCCGAGATATGGACTATCGATAATTTACACCTTAGGCTCTGTTTCTAACTTGGGCCCAAATTGTAAAATGGTCTTATCTATTGGCGATTTCGTTCCAATTCACATTCCAAGTAATATTCGGCATGCTAATTACATTGCCGGTTGCCAAATTGCATTATCTCTTATAGTTTCCGAGATATGGACTATCGATAATTTACACCTTAGGCTCTGCTTCTAACTTGGGCCCAAATTGTAAAATGGTCTTATCTATTGGCGATTTCGTCCCAATTCACATTCCAAGTAATATTCGGCATGCTAATTACATTGCCGGTTGCGAAATTGCATTATCTCTTATAGTTTCCGAGATATGGACTATCGATAATTTACACCTTAGGCTCTGCTTCTAACTTGGGCCCAAATTGTAAAATGGTCTTATCTATTGGCGATTTCGTTCCAATTCACATTCCAAGTAATATTCGGCATGCTAATTACATTGCCGGTTGCCAAATTGCATTATCTCTTTTAGTTTCCGAGATATGGACTATCGATAATTTACACCTTAGGCTCTGTTTCTAACTTAGGCCCAAATTGTAAAATGGTCTTATCTATTGGCGATTTCGTTCCAATTCACATTCCAAGTAATATTCGGCATGCTAATTACATTGCCGGTTGCCAAATTGCATTATCTCTTATAGTTTCCGAGATATGGACTATCGATAATTTACACCTTAGGCTCTGCTTCTAACTTGGGCCCAAATTGTAAAATGGCCTTATCTATTGGCGATTTCATTCCAATTCACATTCCAAGTAATATTTGGCATGCTAATTACATTGCCGGTTGCCAAATTGCATTATCTCTTATAGTTTCCGAGATATGGACTATCGATAATTTACACCTTAGGCTCTGCTTCTAACTTGGGCCCAAATTGTAAAATGGTCTTATCTATTGGCGATTTCGTTCCAATTCACATTCCAAGTAATATTCGGCATGCTAATTACATTGCCGGTGGCCAAATTGAATTATCTCTTATAGTTTCCGAGATATGGACTATCGATAATTTACACCTTAGGCTCTGCTTCTAACTTGGGCCCAAATTGTAAAATGGTCTTACCTATTGGCGATTTCGTTCCAATTCACATTCCAAGTAATATTCGGCATGCTAATTACATTGCCGGTTGCCAAATTGCATTATCTCTTATAGTTTCCGAGATATGGACTATCGATAATTTACACCTTAGGCTCTGCTTCTAACTTGGGCCCAAATTGTAAAATGGTCTTATCTATTGGCGATTTCGTTCCAATTCACATTCCAAGTAATATTCGGCATGCTAATTACATTGCCGGTTGCCAAATTGCATTATCTCTTATAGTTTCCGAGATATGGACTATCGATAATTTACACCTTAGGCTCTGCTTCTAACTTGGGCCCAAATTGTAATATGGTCTTATCTATTGGCGATTTCGTTCCAATTCACATTCCAAGTAATATTCGGCATGCTAATTACATTGCCGGTTGCCAAATTGCATTATCTCTTATAGTTTCCGAGATATGGACTATCGATAATTTACACCTTAGGCTCTGCTTCTAACTTGGGCCCAAATTGTAAAATGGTCTTATCTATTGGCGATTTCGTTCCAATTCACATTCCAAGTAATATTCGGCATGCTAATTACATTGCCGGTTGCCAAATTGCATTATCTCTTATAGTTTCCGAGATATGGACTATCGATAATTTACACCTTAGGCTCTGCTTCTAACTTGGGCCCAAATTGTAAAATGGTCTTATCTATTGGCGATTTCGTTCCAATTCACATTCCAAGTAATATTCGGCATGCTAATTACATTGCCGGTTGCCAAATTGCATTATCTCTTATAGTTTCCGAGATATGGACTATCGATAATTTACACTTTAGGCTCTGCTTCTAACTTGGGCCCAAATTGTAAAATGGTCTTATCTATTGGCGATTTCGTTCCAATTCACATTCCAAGTAATATTCGGCATGCTAATTACATTGCCGGTTGCCAAATTGCATTATCTCTTATAGTTTCCGAGATATGGACTATCAGGTTCGTCCATCGATCGATGGACGAACCTCTATCGATAATTTACACCTTAGGCTCTGCTTCTAACTTGGGCCCAAATTGTAAAATGGTCTTATCTATTGGCGATTTCGTTCCAATTCACATTCCAAGTAATATTCGGCATGCTAATTACATTGCCGGTTGCCAAATTGCATTATCTCTTATAGTTTCCGAGATATGGACTATCGATAATTTACACCTTAGGCTCTGCTTCTAGCTTGGGCCCAAATTGTAAAATGGTCTTCTCTATTGGCGATTTCGTTCCAATTCACATTCCAAGTAATATTCGGCATGCTAATTACATTGCCGGTTGCCAAATTGCATTATCTCTTATAGTTTCCGAGATATGGACTATCGATAATTTACACCTTAGGCTCTGCTTCTAACTTGGGCCCAAATTGTAAAATGGTCTTATCTATTGGCGATTTCGTTCCAATTCACATTCCAAGTAATATTCGGCATGCTAATTACATTGCCGGTTGCCAAATTGCATTATCTCTTATAGTTTCCGAGATATGGACTATCGATAATTTACACCTTAGGCTCTGCTTCTAACTTGGGCCCAAACTGTAAAATGGTCTTATCTATTGGCGATTTCGTTCCAATTCACATTCCAAGTAGTATTCGGCATGCTAATTACATTGCCGGTTGCCAAATTGCATTATCTCTTATAGTTTCCGAGATATGGACTATCGATAATTTACACCTTAGGCTCTGCTTCTAACTTGGGCCCAAATTGTAAAATGGTCTTATCTATTGGCGATTTCGTTCCAATTCACATTCCAAGTAATATTCGGCATGCTAATTACATTTCCAGTTGCCAAATTGCATTATCTCTTATAGTTTCCGAGATATGGACTATGGATAATTTACACCTTAGGCTCTGCTTCTAACTTGGGCCAAAATTGTAAAATGGTCTTATCTATTGCCGATTTCGTTCCAATTCACATTCCAAGTAATATTCGGCATGCTAATTACATTGCCGGTTGCCAAATTGCATTATCTCTTATAGTTTCCGAGATATGGACTATGGATAATTTACACCTTAGGCTCTGCTTTTAACTTGGGCCCAAATTGTAAAATGGTCTTATCTATTGGCGATTTCGTTCCAATTCACATTCCAAGTAATATTCGGCATGCTAATTACATTGCCGGTTGCCAAATTGTATTATCTCTTATAGTTTCCGAGATATGGACTATCGATAATTTACACCTTAGGCTCTGCTTCTAACTTGGGCCCAAATTGTAAAATGGTCTTATCTATTGGCGATTTCGTTCCAATTCACATTCCAAGTAATATTCGGCATGCTAATTACATTGCCGGTTGCCAAATTGCATTATCTCTTATAGTTTCCGAGATATGGACTATCGATAATTTACACCTTAGGCTCTGCTTCTAACTTGGGCCCAAATTGTAAAATGGTCTTATCTATTGGCGATTTCGTTCCAATTCACATTCCAAGTAATATTCGGCATGCTAATTACATTGCCTGTTGCCAAATTGCATTATCTCTTATAGTTTCCGAGATATGGACTATCGATAATTTACACCTTAGGCTCTGCTTCTAACTTGGGCCCAAATTGTAAAATGGTCTTATCTATTGGCGATTTCGTTCCAATTCACATTCCAAGTAGTATTTGGCATGCTAATTACATTGCCGGTTGCCAAATTGCAGTATCTCTTATAGTTTCCGAGATATGGACTATCGATAATTTACACCTTATGCTCTGCTTCTAACTTGGGCCCAAATTGTAAAATGGTCTTATCTATTGGCGATTTCGTTCCAATTCACATTCCAAGTAATATTCGGCATGCTAATTACATTGCCAGTTGCCAAATTGCATTATCTCTTATAGTTTCCGAGATATGGACTATGGATAATTTACACCTTAGGCTCTGCTTCTAACTTGGGCCAAAATTGTAAAATGGTCTTATCTATTGCCGATTTCGTTCCAATTCACATTCCAAGTAATATTCGGCATGCTAATTACATTGCCGGTTGCCAAATTGCATTATCTCTTATAGTTTCCGAGATATGGACTATCGATAATTTACACCTTAGGCTCTGCTTCTAACTTGGGCCCAAATTGTAAAATGGTCTTATCTATTGGCGATTTCGTTCCAATTCACATTCCAAGTAATATTCGGCATGCTAATTACATTGCCGGTTGCCAAATTGCATTATCTCTTATAGTTTCCGAGATATGGACTATCGATAATTTACACCTTAGGCTCTGCTTCTAACTTGGGCCCAAATTGTAAAATGGTCTTATCTATTGGCGATTTCGTTCCAATTCACATTCCAAGTAATATTCGGCATGCTAATTACATTGCCAGTTGCCAAATTGCATTATCTCTTATAGTTTCCGAGATATGGACTATCGATAATTTACACCTTAGGCTCTGCTTCTAACTTGGGCCCAAATTGTAAAATCGTCTTATCTATTGGCGATTTCGTTCCAATTCACATTCCAAGTAATATTCGGCATGTTAATTAAATTGCCGGTTGCCAAATTGCATTATCTCTTATAGTTTCCGAGATATGGACTATCGATAATTTACACCTTAGGCTCTGCTTCTAACTTGGGCCCAAATTGTAAAATCGTCTTATCTATTGGCGATTTCGTTCCAATTCACATTCCAAGTAATATTCGGCATGCTAATTACATTGCCCGTTGCCAAATTGCATTATCTCTTATAGTTTCCGAGATATGGACTATCGATAATTTACACCTTAGGCTCTGCTTCTAACTTGGGCCAAAATTGTAAAATGGTCTTATCTATTGGCGATTTCGTTCCAATTCACATTCCAAGTAATATTCGGCATGCTAATTACATTGCCGGTTGCCAAATTGAATTATCTCCTATAGTTTCCGAGATATGGACTATCGATAATTTACACCTTAGGCTCTGCTTCTAACTTGGGCCCAAATTGTAAAATGGTCTTACCTATTGGCGATTTCGTTCCAATTCACATTCCAAGTAATATTCGGCATGCTAATTACATTGCCGGTGGCCAAGTTGCATTATCTCTTATAGTTTCCGAGATATGGACTATCGATAATTTACACCTTAGGCTCTGCTTCTAACTTGGGCCCAAATTGTAAAATGGTCTTATCTATTGGCGATTTCGTTACAATTCACATTCCAAGTAATATTCGGCATGCTAATTACATTGCCGGTTCCCAAATTGCATTATCTCTTATAGTTTCCGAGATATGGACTATCGATTATTTTTAACCTTAGGCTCTGCTTCTAACTTGGGCCCAAACTGTAAAATGGTCTTATCTATTGGCGATTTCGTTCCAATTCACATTCCAAGTAGTATTCGGCATGCTAATTACATTGCCGGTTGCCAAATTGCATTATCTCTTATAGTTTCCGAGATATGGACTATCGATAATTTACACCTTAGGCTCTGCTTCTAACTTGAGCCCAAATTGTAAAATGGTCTTATCTATTGGCGATTTCGTTCCAATTCACATTCCAAGTAATATTCGGCATGCTAATTACATTGCCGGTTGCCAAATTGCATTATCTCTTATAGTTTCCGAGATATGGACTATCGATAATTTACACCTTAGGCTCTGCTTCTAACTTGGGCCCAAATTGTAAAATGGTCTTATCTATTGGCGATTTCGTCCCAATTCACATTCCAAGTAATATTCGGCATGCTAATTACATTGCCGGTTGCGAAATTGCATTATCTCTTATAGTTTCCGAGATATGGACTATCGATAATTTACACCTTAGGCTCTGCTTCTAACTTGGGCCCAAATTGTAAAATGGTCTTATCTATTGGCGATTTCGTTCCAATTCACATTCCAAGTAATATTCGGCATGCTAATTACATTGCCGGTTGCCAAATTGCATTATCTCTTATAGTTTCCGAGATATGGACTATCGATAATTTACACCTTAGGCTCTGCTTCTAACTTGGACCCAAATTGTAATATGGTCTTATCTATTGGCGATTTCGTTCCAATTCACATTCCAAGTAATATTCGGCATGCTAATTACATTGCCGGTTGCCAAATTGCATTATCTCTTATAGTTTCCGAGATATGGACTATCGATAATTTACAGCTTAGGCTCTGCTTCTAACTTGGGCCCAAATTGTAAAATGGTCTTATCTATTGGCGATTTCGTTCCAATTCACATTCCAAGTAATATTCGGCATGCTAATTACATTGCCGGTTGCCAAATTGCATTATCTCTTATAGTTTCCGAGATATGGACTATCGATAATTTACACCTTAGGCTCTGCTTCTAACTTGGGCCCAAATTGTAAAATGGTCTTATCTATTGGCGATTTCGTTCCAATTCACATTCCAAGTAATATTCGGCATGCTAATTACATTGCCGGTTGCCAAATTGCATTATCTCTTATAGTTTCCGAGATATGGACTATCGATAATTTACACCTTAGGCTCTGCTTCTAACTTGGGCCCAAATTGTAAAATCGTCTTATCTATTGGCGATTTCGTTCCAATTCACATTCCAAGTAATATTCGGCATGCTAATTACATTGCCCGTTGCCAAATTGCATTATCTCTTATAGTTTCCGAGATATGGACTATCGATAATTTACACCTTAGGCTCTGCTTCTAACTTGGGCCAAAATTGTAAAATGGTCTTATCTATTGGCGATTTCGTTCCAATTCACATTCCAAGTAATATTCGGCATGCTAATTACATTGCCGGTTGCCAAATTGAATTATCTCCTATAGTTTCCGAGATATGGACTATCGATAATTTACACCTTAGGCTCTGCTTCTAACTTGGGCCCAAATTGTAAAATGGTCTTACCTATTGGCGATTTCGTTCCAATTCACATTCCAAGTAATATTCGGCATGCTAATTACATTGCCGGTGGCCAAGTTGCATTATCTCTTATAGTTTCCGAGATATGGACTATCGATAATTTACACCTTAGGCTCTGCTTCTAACTTGGGCCCAAATTGTAAAATGGTCTTATCTATTGGCGATTTCGTTACAATTCACATTCCAAGTAATATTCGGCATGCTAATTACATTGCCGGTTCCCAAATTGCATTATCTCTTATAGTTTCCGAGATATGGACTATCGATTATTTTTAACCTTAGGCTCTGCTTCTAACTTGGGCCCAAACTGTAAAATGGTCTTATCTATTGGCGATTTCGTTCCAATTCACATTCCAAGTAGTATTCGGCATGCTAATTACATTGCCGGTTGCCAAATTGCATTATCTCTTATAGTTTCCGAGATATGGACTATCGATAATTTACACCTTAGGCTCTGCTTCTAACTTGAGCCCAAATTGTAAAATGGTCTTATCTATTGGCGATTTCGTTCCAATTCACATTCCAAGTAATATTCGGCATGCTAATTACATTGCCGGTTGCCAAATTGCATTATCTCTTATAGTTTCCGAGATATGGACTATCGATAATTTACACCTTAGGCTCTGCTTCTAACTTGGGCCCAAATTGTAAAATGGTCTTATCTATTGGCGATTTCGTCCCAATTCACATTCCAAGTAATATTCGGCATGCTAATTACATTGCCGGTTGCGAAATTGCATTATCTCTTATAGTTTCCGAGATATGGACTATCGATAATTTACACCTTAGGCTCTGCTTCTAACTTGGGCCCAAATTGTAAAATGGTCTTATCTATTGGCGATTTCGTTCCAATTCACATTCCAAGTAATATTCGGCATGCTAATTACATTGCCGGTTGCCAAATTGCATTATCTCTTATAGTTTCCGAGATATGGACTATCGATAATTTACACCTTAGGCTCTGCTTCTAACTTGGACCCAAATTGTAATATGGTCTTATCTATTGGCGATTTCGTTCCAATTCACATTCCAAGTAATATTCGGCATGCTAATTACATTGCCGGTTGCCAAATTGCATTATCTCTTATAGTTTCCGAGATATGGACTATCGATAATTTACAGCTTAGGCTCTGCTTCTAACTTGGGCCCAAATTGTAAAATGGTCTTATCTATTGGCGATTTCGTTCCAATTCACATTCCAAGTAATATTCGGCATGCTAATTACATTGCCGGTTGCCAAATTGCATTATCTCTTATAGTTTCCGAGATATGGACTATCGATAATTTACACCTTAGGCTCTGCTTCTAACTTGGGCCCAAATTGTAAAATGGCCTTATCTATTGGCGATTTCGTTCCAATTCACACTCCAAGTAATATTCGGCATGCTAATTACATTGCCGGTTGCGAAATTGCATTATCTCTTATAGTTTCCGAGATATGGACTATCAATAATTTACACCTTAGGCTCTGCTTCTAACTTGGGCCCAAATTGTAAAACGGTCTTATCTATTGGCGATTTCGTTCCAATTCACATTCCAAGTAATATTCGGCATGCTAATTACATTGCCGGTTGCCAAATTGCATTATCTCTTATAGTTTCCGAGATATGGACTATGGATAATTTACACCTTAGGCTCTGCTTCTAACTTGGGCCCAAATTGTAAATTGTCTTATCTATAGGCGATTTCGTTCTAATTCACATTCCAAGTAATATTCGGCATACTAATTACATTGCCGGTTGCCAAATTGCATTATCTCTTATAGTTTCCGAGATATGGACTATCGATAATTTACACCTTAGGCTCTGCTTCTAACTTGGGCCCAAATTGTAAAATGGTCTTATCTATTGGCGATTTCGTTCCAATTCACATTCCAAGTAATATTCGGCATGCTAATTACATTGCCGGTTGCCAAATTGCATTATCTCTTATAGTTTCCGAGATATGGACTATCGATAATTTACACCTTAGGCTCTGCTTCTTACTTGGGCCCAAATTGTAAAATGGTCTTACCTATTGGCGATTTCGTTCCAATTCACATTCCAAGTAATATTCGGCATGCTAATTACATTGCCGGTTGCCAAATTGCATTATCTCTTATAGTTTCCGAGATATGGACTATCGATAATTTACATCTTAGGCTCTGCTTCTAACTTGGGCCCAAATTGTAAAATGGTCTTATCTATTGGCGATTTCGTTCCAATTCACATTCCAAGTAATATTCGGCATGCTAATTACATTGTCGGTGGCCAAATTGAATTATCTCTTATAGTTTCCGAGATATGGACTATCGATAATTTACACCTTAGGCTCTGCTTCTAACTTGGGCCCAAATTGTAAAATGGTCTTACCTATTGGCGATTTCGTTCCAATTCACATTCCAAGTAATATTCGGCATGCTAATTACATTGCCGGTTGCCAAATTGCATTATCTCTTATAGTTTCCGAGATATGGACTATCGATAATTTACACCTTAGGCTCTGCTTCTAACTTGGGCCCAAATTGTAAAATGGTCTTATCTATTGGCGATTTCGTTCCAATTCACATTCCAAGTAATATTCGGCATGCTAATTACATTGCCGGTTGCCAAGTTGCATTATCTCTTATAGTTTCCGAGATATGGACTATCGATAATTTAGACCTTAGGCTCTGCTTCTAACTTGGGCCCAAATTGTAAAATGGTCTTCTCTATTGGCGATTTCGTTCCAATTCACATTCCAAGTAATATTCGGCATGCTAATTACATTGCCGGTGGCCAAGTTGCATTATCTCTTATAGTTTCCGAGATATGGACTATCGATAATTTACACCTTAGGCTCTGCTTCTAACTTGGGCCCAAATTGTAAAATGGTCTTATCTATTGGCGATTTCGTTCCAATTCACATTCCAAGTAATATTCGGCATGCTAATTACATTGCCGGTTGCCAAATTGCATTATCTCTTTTAGTTTCCGAGATATGGACTATCGATAATTTACACCTTAGGCTCTGCTTCTAACTTGGGCCCAAATTGTAAAATGGTCTTATCTATTGGCGATTTCGTTCCAATTCACATTCCAAGTAATATTCGGCATGCTAATTACATTGCCGGTTGCCAAATTGCATTATCTCTTATAGTTTCCGAGATATGGACTATCGATAATTTACACCTTAGGCTCTGCTTCTAACTTGGGCCCAAATTGTAAAATGGCCTTATCTATTGGCGATTTCGTTCCAATTCACATTCCAAGTGATATTCGGCATGCTAATTACATTGCCGGTTGCCAAATTGCATTATCTCTTATAGTTTCCGAGATATGGACTATCGATAATTTACACCTTAGGCTCTGCTTCTAACTTGGGCCCAAATTGTAAAATGGTCTTATCTATTGGCGATTTCGTTCCAATTCACATTCCAAGTAATATTCGGCACGCTAATTACATTGCCGGTGGCCAAATTGAATTATCTCTTATAGTTTCCGAGATATGGACTATCGATAATTTACACCTTAGGCTCTGCTTCTAACTTGGGCCCAAATTGTAAAATGGTCTTACCTATTGGCGATTTCGTTCCAATTCACATTCCAAGTAATATTCGGCATGCTAATTACATTGCCGGTTGCCAAATTGCATTATCTCTTATAGTTTCCGAGATATGGACTATCGATAATTTACACCTTAGGCTCTGCTTCTAACTTGGGCCCAAATTGTAAAATGGTCTTATCTATTGGCGATTTCGTTCCAATTCACATTCCAAGTAATATTCGGCATGCTAATTACATTGCCGGTTCCCAAATTGCATTATTTCTTATAGTTTCCGAGATATGGACTATCGATTATTTTTAACCTTAGGCTCTGCTTCTAACTTGGGCCCAAACTGTAAAATGGTCTTATCTATTGGCGATTTCGTTCCAATTCACATTCCAAGTAGTATTCGGCATGCTAATTACATTGCCGGTTGCCAAATTGCATTATCTCTTATAGTTTCCGAGATATGGACTATCGATAATTTACACCTTAGGCTCTGCTTCTAACTTGGGCCCAAATTGTAAAATGGTCTTATCTATTGGCGATTTCGTTCCAATTTACATTCCAAGTAATATTCGGCATGCTAATTACATTGCCAGTTGCCAAATTGCATTATCTCTTATAGTTTCCGAGATATGGACTATGGATAATTTACACCTTAGGCTCTGCTTCTAACTTGGGCCCAAATTGTAAAATGGTCTTATCTATTGCCGATTTCGTTCCAATTCACATTCCAAGTAATATTCGGCATGCTAATTACATTGCCGGTTGCCAAATTGCATTATCTCTTATAGTTTCCGAGATATGGACTATCGATAATTTACACCTTAGGCTCTGCTTCTAACTTGGGCCCAAATTGTAAAATGGTCTTATCTATTGGCGATTTCGTTCCAATTCATATTCCAAGTAATATTCGGCATGCTAATTACATTGCCGGTTGCCAAATTGCATTATCTCTTATAGTTTCCGAGATATGGACTATCGATAATTTACACCTTAGGCTCTGCTTCTAACTTGGGCACAAATTGTAAAATGGTCTTATCTATTAGCGATTTCGTTCCAATTCACATTCCAAGTAATATTCGGCATGCTAATTACATTGCCGGTTGCCAAATTGCATTATCTCTTATAGTTTCCGAGATATGGACTATCGATAATTTACACCTTAGGCTCTGCTTCTAACTTGGGCCCAAATTGTAAAATGGTCTTATCTATTGGCGATTTCGTTCCAATTCACATTCCAAGTAATATTCGGCATGCTAATTACATTGCCGGTTGCCAAATTGCATTATCTCTTATAGTTTCCGAGATATGGACTATCGATAATTTATACCTTAGGCTCTGCTTCTAACTTGGGCCCAAATTGTAAAATGGTCTTATCTATTGGCGATTTCATTCCAATTCACATTCCAAGTAGTATTCGGCATGCTAATTACATTGCCGGTTGCCAAATTGCATTATCTCTTATAGTTTCCGAGATATGGACTATCGATAATTTACACCTTAGGCTCTGCTTCTAACTTGGGCCCAAATTGTAAAATGGTCTTATCTATTGGCGATTTCGTTCCAATTCACATTCCAAGTAATATTCGGCATGCTAATTACATTGCCAGTTGCCAAATTGCATTATCTCTTATAGTTTCCGAGATATGGACTATGGATAATTTACACCTTAGGCTCTGCTTCTAACTTGTGCCCAAATTGTAAAATGGTCTTATCTATTGGCGATTTCGTTCCAATTCACATTCCAAGTAATATTCGGCATGCTAATTACATTGCCGGTTGCCAAATTGCATTATCTCTTATAGTTTCCGAGATATGGGCTATCGATAATTTACACCTTAGGCTCTGCTTCTAACTTGGGCCCAAATTGTAAAATGGCCTTATCTATTGGCGATTTCGTTCCAATTCACATTCCAAGTAATACTCGGCATGCTGATTACATTGCCGGTTGCCAAATTGCATTATCTCTTATAGTTTCAGAGATATGGACTATCGATAATTTACACCTTAGGCTCTGCTTCTAACTTGGGCCCAAATTGTAAAATGGTCTTATCTATTGGCGATTTCGTTCCAATTCACATTCCAAGTAATATTCGGCATGCTAATTACATTGCCGGTTGCCAAATTGCATTATCTCTTATAGTTTCCGAGATATGGACTATCGATTATTTACACCTTAGGCTCTGCTTCTAACTTGGGCCCAAATTGTAAAATGGTCTTATCCATTGGCGATTTCGTTCCAATTCACATTCCAAGTAATATTCGGCATGTTAATTAAATTGCCGGTTGCCAAATTGCATTATCTATTATAGTTTCCGAGATATGGACTATCGATAATTTACACCTTAGGCTCTGCTTCTAACTTGGGCCCAAATTGTAAAATCGTCTTATCTATTGGCGATTTCGTTCCAATTCACATTCCAAGTAATATTCGGCATGCTAATTACATTGCCGGTTGCCAAATTGCATTATCTCTTATAGTTTCCGAGATATGGACTATGGATAATTTACACCTTAGGCTCTGCTTCTAACTTGGGCCCAAATTGTAAATTGTCTTATCTATTGGCGATTTCGTTCCAATTCACATTCCAAGTAATATTCGGCATGCTAATTACATTGCCGGTTGCCAAATTGCATTATCTCTTATAGTTTCCGAGATATGGACTATCGATAATTTACACCTTAGGCTCTGCTTCTAACTTGGGCCCAAATTGTAAAATGGTCTTATCTATTGGCGATTTCGTTCCAATTCACATTCCAAGTAATATTCGGCATGCTAATTACATTGCCGGTTGCCAAATTGCATTATCTCTTATAGTTTCCGAGATATGGACTATCGATAATTTACACCTTAGGCTCGGCTTCTAACTTGGGCCCAAATTGTAAAATGGTCTTCTCTATTGACGATTTCGTTCCAATTCACATTCCAAGTAATATTCGGCATGCTAATTACATTGCCGGTTGCCAAATTGCATTATCTCTTATAGTTTCCGAGATATGGACTATCGATAATTTACACCTTAGGCTCTGCTTCTTACTTGGGCCCAAATTGTAAAATGGTCTTACCTATTGGCGATTTCGTTCCAATTCACATTCCAAGTAATATTCGGCATGCTAATTACATTGCCGGTTGCCAAATTGCATTATCTTTTATAGTTTCCGAGATATGGACTATCGATAATTTACACCTTAGGCTCTGCTTCTAACTTGGGCCCAAATTGTAAAATGGTCTTATCTATTGGCGATTTCGTTCCAATTCACATTCCAAGTAATATTCGGCATGCTAATTACATTGCCGGTGGCCAAATTGAATTATCTCTTATAGTTTCCGAGATATGGACTATCGATAATTTACACCTTAGGCTCTGCTTCTAACTTGGGCCCTAATTGTAAAATGGTCTTACCTATTGGCGATTTCGTTCCAATTCACATTCCAAGTAATATTCGGCATGCTAATTACATTGCCGGTGGCCAAGTTGCATTATCTCTTATAGTTTCCGAGATATGGACTATCGATAATTTACACCTTAGGCTCTGCTTCTAACTTGGGCCCAAATTGTAAAATGGTCTTATCTATTGGCGATTTCGTTCCAATTCACATTCCAAGTAATATTCGGCATGCTAATTACATTGCCGGTGGCCAAGTTGCATTATCTCTTATAGTTTCCGAGATATGGACTATCGATAATTTACACCTTAGGCTCTGCTTCTAACTTGGGCCCAAATTGTAAAATGGTCTTATCTATTGGCGATTTCGTTCCAATTCACATTCCAAGTAATATTCGGCATGCTAATTACATTGCCGGTTCCCAAATTGCATTATCTCTTATAGTTTCCGAGATATGGACTATCGATAATTTACACCTTAGGCTCTGCTTCTAACTTGGGCCCAAATTGTAAAATGGTCTTATCTATTGGCGATTTCGTCCCAATTCACATTCCAAGTAATATTCGGCATGCTAATTACATTGCCGGTTGCGAAATTGCATTATCTCTTATAGTTTCCGAGATATGGACTATCGATAATTTACACCTTAGGCTCTGCTTCTAACTTGGGCCCAAATTGTAAAATGGTCTTATCTATTGGCGATTTCGTTCCAATTCACATTCCAAGTAATATTCGGCATGCTAATTACATTGCCGGTTGCCAAATTGCATTATCTCTTTTAGTTTCCGAGATATGGACTATCGATAATTTACACCTTAGGCTCTGCTTCTAACTTGGGCCCAAATTGTAAAATGGTCTTATCTATTGGCGATTTCGTTCCAATTCACATTCCAAGTAATATTCGGCATGCTAATTACATTGCCGGTTGCCAAATTGCATTATCTCTTATAGTTTCCGAGATATGGACTATCGATAATTTACACCTTAGGCTCTGCTTCTAACTTGGGCCCAAATTGTAAAATGGCCTTATCTATTGGCGATTTCGTTCCAATTCACATTCCAAGTGATATTCGGCATGCTAATTACATTGCCGGTTGCCAAATTGCATTATCTCTTATAGTTTCCGAGATATGGACTATCGATAATTTACACCTTAGGCTCTGCTTCTAACTTGGGCCCAAATTGTAAAATGGTCTTATCTATTGGCGGTTTCGTTCCAATTCACATTCCAAGTAATATTCGGCATGCTAATTACATTGCCGGTGGCCAAATTGAATTATCTCTTATAGTTTCCGAGATATGGACTATCGATAATTTACACCTTAGGCTCTGCTTCTAACTTGGGCCCAAATTGTAAAATGGTCTTACCTATTGGCGATTTCGTTCCAATTCACATTCCAAGTAATATTCGGCATGCTAATTACATTGCCGGTTGCCAAATTGCATTATCTCTTATAGTTTCCGAGATATGGACTATCGATAATTTACACCTTAGGCTCTGCTTCTAACTTGGGCCCAAATTGTAAAATGGTCTTATCTATTGGCGATTTCGTTCCAATTCACATTCCAAGTAATATTCGGCATGCTAATTACATTGCCGGTTGCCAAATTGCATTATCTCTTATAGTTTCCGAGATATGGACTATCGATAATTTACACCTTAGGCTCTGCTTCTAACTTGGGCCCAAACTGTAAAATGGTCTTATCTATTGGCGATTTCGTTCCAATTCACATTCCAAGTAGTATTCGGCATGCTAATTACATTGCCGGTTGCCAAATTGCATTATCTCTTATAGTTTCCGAGATATGGACTATCGATAATTTACACCTTAGGCTCTGCTTCTAACTTGGGCCCAAATTGTAAAATGGTCTTATCTATTGGCGATTTCGTTCCAATTCACATTCCAAGTAATATTCGGCATGCTAATTACATTGCCAGTTGCCAAATTGCATTATCTCTTATAGTTTCCGAGATATGGACTATGGATAATTTACACCTTAGGCTCTGCTTCTAACTTGGGCCCAAATTGTAAAATGGTCTTATCTATTGCCGATTTCGTTCCAATTCACATTCCAAGTAATATTCGGCATGCTAATTACATTGCCGGTTGCCAAATTGCATTATCTCTTATAGTTTCCGAGATATGGACTATCGATAATTTACACCTTAGGCTCTGCTTCTAACTTGGGCCCAAATTGTAAAATGGTCTTATCTATTGGCGATTTCGTTCCAATTCACATTCCAAGTAATATTCGGCATGCTAATTACATTGCCGGTTGCCAAATTGCATTATCTCTTATAGTTTCCGAGATATGGACTATCGATAATTTACACCTTAGGCTCTGCTTCTAACTTGGGCACAAATTGTAAAATGGTCTTATCTATTAGCGATTTCGTTCCAATTCACATTCCAAGTAATATTCGGCATGCTAATTACATTGCCGGTTGCCAAATTGCATTATCTCTTATAGTTTCCGAGATATGGACTATCGATAATTTACACCTTAGGCTCTGCTTCTAACTTGGCCCCAAATTGTAAAATGGTCTTATCTATTGGCGATTTCGTTCCAATTCACATTCCAAGTAATATTCGGCATGCTAATTACATTGCCGGTTGCCAAATTGCATTATCTCTTATAGTTTCCGAGATATGGACTATCGATAATTTATACCTTAGGCTCTGCTTCTAACTTGGGCCCAAATTGTAAAATGGTCTTATCTATTGGCGATTTCGTTCCAATTCACATTCCAAGTAGTATTCGGCATGCTAATTACATTGCCGGTTGCCAAATTGCATTATCTCTTATAGTTTCCGAGATATGGACTATCGATAATTTACACCTTAGGCTCTGCTTCTAACTTGTGCCCAAATTGTAAAATGGTCTTATCTATTGGCGATTTCGTTCCAATTCACATTCCAAGTAATATTCGGCATGCTAATTACATTGCCGGTTGCCAAATTGCATTATCTCTTATAGTGTCCGAGATATGGACTATCGATAATTTACACCTTAGGCTCTGCTTCTAACTTGGGCCCAAATTGTAAAATGGCCTTATCTATTGGCGATTTCGTTCCAATTCACATTCCAAGTAATACTCGGCATGCTGATTACATTGCCGGTTGCCAAATTGCATTATCTCTTATAGTTTCAGAGATATGGACTATCGATAATTTACACCTTAGGCTCTGCTTCTAACTTGGGCCCAAATTGTAAAATGGTCTTATCTATTGGCGATTTCGTTCCAATTCACATTCCAAGTAATATTCGGCATGCTAATTACATTGCCGGTTGCCAAATTGCATTATCTCTTATAGTTTCCGAGATATGGACTATCGATTATTTACACCTTAGGCTCTGCTTCTAACTTGGGCCCAGATTGTAATATGGTCTTATCTATTGGCGATTTCGTTCCAATTCACATTCCAAGTAATATTCGGCATGCTAATTACATTGCCGGTTGCCAAATTGCATTATCTCTTATAGTTTCCGAGATATGGACTATCGATAATTTACACCTTAGGCTCTGCTTCTAACTTGGGCCCAAATTGTAAAATCGTCTTATCTATTGGCGATTTCGTTCCAATTCACATTCCAAGTAATATTCGGCATGCTAATTACATTGCCGGTTGCCAAATTGCATTATCTCTTATAGTTTCCGAGATATGGACTATCGATAATTTACACCTTAGGCTCTGCTTCTAACTTGGGCCCAAATTGTAAAATGTTCTTATCTATTGGCGGTTTCGTTCCAATTCACATTCCAAGTAGTATTCGGCATGCTAATTACATTGCCGGTTGCCAAATTGAATTATCTCCTATAGTTTCCAAGATATGGACTATGGATAATTTACACCTTAGGCTCTGCTTCTAACTTGTGCCCAAATTGTAAAATGGTCTTATCTATTGGCGATTTCGTTCCAATTCACATTCCAAGTAATATTCGGCATGCTAATTACATTGCCGGTTGCCAAATTGCATTATCTCTTATAGTTTCCGAGATATGGACTATCGATAATTTACACCTTAGGCTCTGCTTCTAACTTGGGCCCAAATTGTAAAATGGCCTTATCTATTGGCGATTTCGTTCCAATTCACATTCCAAGTAATACTCGGCATGCTGATTACATTGCCGGTTGCCAAATTGCATTATCTCTTAGAGTTTCAGAAATATGGACTATCGATAATATACACCTTAGGCTCTGCTTCTAACTTGGGCCCAAATTGTAAAATGGTCTTATCTATTGGCGATTTCGTTCCAATTCACATTCCAAGTAATATTCGGCATGCTAATTACATTGCCGGTTGCCAAATTGCATTATCTCTTATAGTTTCCGAGATATGGACTTTCGATTATTTACACCTTAGGCTCTGCTTCTAACTTGGGCCCAAATTGTAAAATGGTCTTATCTATTGGCGATTTCGTTCCAATTCACATTCCAAGTAATATTCGGCATGCTAATTACATTGCCGGTTGCCAAATTGCATTATCTCTTATAGTTTCCGAGATATGGACTATCGATAATTTACACCTTAGGCTCTGCTTCTAACTTGGGCCCAAATTGTAAAATCGTCTTATCTATTGGCGATTTCGTTCCAATTCACATTCCAAGTAATATTCGGCATGCTAATTACATTGCCGGTTGCCAAATTGCATTATCTCTTATAGTTTCCGAGATATGGACTATCGATAATTTACACCTTAGGCTCTGCTTCTAACTTGGGCCCAAATTGTAAAATGGTCTTACCTATTGGCGATTTCGTTCCAATTCACATTCCAAGTAATATTCGGCATGCTAATTACATTGCCGGTGGCCAAGTTGCATTATCTCTTATAGTTTCCGAGATATGGACTATCGATAATTTACACCTTAGTCTCTGCTTCTAACTTGGGCCCAAATTGTAAAATGGTCTTATCTATTGGCGATTTCGTTCCAATTCACATTCCAAGTAATATTCGGAATGCTAATTACATTGCCGGTTCCCAAATTGCATTATCTCTTATAGTTTCCGAGATATGGACTATCGATTATTTTTAACCTTAGGCTCTGCTTCTAACTTGGGCCCAAATTGTAAAATGGTCTTATCTATTGCCGATTTCGTTCCTATTCACATTCCAAGTAATATCCGGCTTGCTAATTACATTGCCGGTTGCCAAATTGAATTATCTCTTATAGTTTCCGAGATATGGACTATCGATAATTTACACCTTAGGTTCTGCTTCTAACTTGTGCCCAAATTGTAAAATGGTCTTACCTATTGGCGATTTCGTTCCAATTCACATTCCAAGTAATATCCGGCATGCTAATTACATTGCCGGTTGCCAAATTGCATTACCTCTTATAGTTTCCGAGATATGGACTATCGATAATTTACACCTTAGGCTCTGCTT
Organism: Rhynchophorus ferrugineus; assembly: GCF_030347505.1. NCBI lineage: Eukaryota > Metazoa > Arthropoda > Insecta > Coleoptera > Curculionidae > Rhynchophorus > Rhynchophorus ferrugineus. The sequence goes on from NW_027472889.1 coordinate 49,808, forward strand.
CTAACTTGGGCCCAAATTGTAAAATGGTCTTATCTATTGGCGATTTCGTTCCAATTCACATTCCAAGTAATATTCGGCATGCTAATTACATTGCCGGTTGCCAAATTGCATTATCTCTTATAGTTTCCGAGATATGGACTATCGATAATTTACACCTTAGGCTCTGCTTCTAACTTGGGCCCAAATTGTAAAATGGTCTTATCTATTGGCGATTTCGTTCCAATTCACATTCCAAGTAATATTCGGCATGCTAATTACATTGCCAGTTGCCAAATTGCATTATCTCTTATAGTTTCCGAGATATGGACTATGGATAATTTACACCTTAGGCTCTGCTTCTAACTTGGGCCCAAATTGTAAAATGGTCTTATCTATTGCCGATTTCGTTCCAATTCACATTCCAAGTAATATTCGGCATGCTAATTACATTGCCGGTTGCCAAATTGCATTATCTCTTATAGTTTCCGAGATATGGACTATCGATAATTTACACCTTAGGCTCTGCTTCTAACTTGGGCCCAAATTGTAAAATGGTCTTATCTATTGGCGATTTCGTTCCAAATCACATTCCAAGTAATATTCGGCATGCTAATTACATTGCCGGTTGCCAAATTGCATTATCTCTTATAGTTTCCGAGATATGGACTATCGATAATTTACACCTTAGGCTCTGCTTCTAACTTGGGCACAAATTGTAAAATGGTCTTATCTATTAGCGATTTCGTTCCAATTCACATTCCAAGTAATATTCGGCATGCTAATTACATTGCCGGTTGCCAAATTGCATTATCTCTTATAGTTTCCGAGATATGGACTATCGATAATTTACACCTTAGGCTCTGCTTCTAACTTGGGACCAAATTGTAAAATGGTCTTATCTATTGGCGATTTCGTTCCAATTCACATTCCAAGTAATATTCGGCATGCTAATTACATTGCCGGTTGCCAAATTGCATTATCTCTTATAGTTTCCGAGATATGGACTATCGATAATTTATACCTTAGGCTCTGCTTCTAACTTGGGCCCAAATTGTTAAATGGTCTTATCTATTGGCGATTTCGTTCCAATTCACATTCCAAGTAGTATTCGGCATGCTAATTACATTGCCGGTTGCCAAATTGCATTATCTCTTATAGTTTCCGAGATATGGACTATCGATAATTTACACCTTAGGCTCTGCTTCTAACTTGGGCCCAAATTGTAAAATGGTCTTATCTATTGGCGATTTCGTTCCAATTCACATTCCAAGTAATATTCGGCATGCTAATTACATTGCCAGTTGCCAAATTGCATTATCTCTTATAGTTTCCGAGATATGGACTATGGATAATTTACACCTTAGGCTCTGCTTCTAACTTGTGCCCAAATTGTAAAATGGTCTTATCTATTGGCGATTTCGTTCCAATTCACATTCCAAGTAATATTCGGCATGCTAATTACATTGCCGGTTGCCAAATTGCATTATCTCTTATAGTTTCCGAGATATGGACTATCGATAATTTACACCTTAGGCTCTGCTTCTAACTTGGGCCCAAATTGTAAAATGGCCTTATCTATTGGCGATTTCGTTCCAATTCACATTCCAAGTAATACTCGGCATGCTGATTACATTGCCGGTTGCCAAATTGCATTATCTCTTATAGTTTCAGAGATATGGACTATCGATAATTTACACCTTAGGCTCTGCTTCTAACTTGGGCCCAAATTGTAAAATGGTCTTATCTATTGGCGATTTCGTTCCAATTCACATTCCAAGTAATATTCGGCATGCTAATTACATTGCCGGTTGCCAAATTGCATTATCTCTTATAGTTTCCGAGATATGGACTATCGATTATTTACACCTTAGGCTCTGCTTCTAACTTGGGCCCAAATTGTAAAATGGTCTTATCTATTGGCGATTTCGTTCCAATTCACATTCCAAGTAATATTCGGCATGTTAATTAAATTGCCGGTTGCCAAATTGCATTATCTATTATAGTTTCCGAGATATGGACTATCGATAATTTACACCTTAGGCTCTGCTTCTAACTTGGGCCCAAATTGTAAAATCGTCTTATCTATTGGCGATTTCGTTCCAATTCACATTCCAAGTAATATTCGGCATGCTAATTACATTGCCGGTTGCCAAATTGAATTATCTCCTATAGTTTCCGAGATATGGACTATCGATAATTTACACCTTAGGCTCTGCTTCTAACTTGGGCCCAAATTGTAAAATGGTCTTACCTATTGGCGATTTCGTTCCAATTCACATTCCAAGTAATATTTGGCATGCTAATTACATTGCCGGTGGCCAAGTTGCATTATCTCTTATAGTTTCCGAGATATGGACTATCGATAATTTATACCTTAGGCTCTGCTTCTAACTTGGGCCCAAATTGTAAAATGGTCTTATCTATTGGCGATTTCGTTCCAATTCACATTCCAAGTAATATTCGGCATGCTAATTACATTGCCAGTTGCCAAATTGCATTATCTCTTATAGTTTCCGAGATATGGACTATGGATAATTTACACCTTAGGCTCTGCTTCTAACTTGTGCCCAAATTGTAAAATGGTCTTATCTATTGGCGATTTCGTTCCAATTCACATTCCAAGTAATATTCGGCATGCTAATTACATTGCCGGTTGCCAAATTGCATTATCTCTTATAGTTTCCGAGATATGGACTATCGATAATTTACGCCTTAGGCTCTGCTTCTAACTTGGGCCCAAATTGTAAAATGGCCTTATCTATTGGCGATTTCGTTCCAATTCACATTCCAAGTAATACTCGGCATGCTGATTACATTGCCGGTTGCCAAATTGCATTATCTCTTAGAGTTTCAGAGATATGGACTATCGATAATTTACACCTTAGTCTCTGCTTCTAACTTGGGCCCAAATTGTAAAATGGTCTTATCTATTGGCGATTTCGTTCCAATTCACATTCCAAGTAATATTCGGCATGCTAATTACATTGCCAGTTGCCAAATTGCATTATCTCTTATAGTTTCCGAGATATGGACTATGGATAATTTACACCTTATTCTCTGCTTCTAACTTGGGCCCAAATTGTAAAATGGACTTATCTATTGCCGATTTCGTTCCTATTCACATTCCAAGTAATATCCGGCATGCTAATTAAATTGCCGGTTGCCAAATTGAATTATCTCTTATAGTTTCCGAGATATGGACCATCGATAATTTACACCTTAGGTTCTGCTTCTAACTTGTGCCCAAATTGTAAAATGGTCTTACCTATTGCCGATTTCGTTCCAATTCACATTCCAAGTAATATCCGGCATGCTAATTACATTGCCGGTTGCCAAATTGCATTACCTCTTATAGTTTCCGAGATATGGACTATCGATAATTTACACCTTAGGCTCTGCTTCTAACTTGGGCCCAAATTGTAAAATGGTCTTATCTATTGGCGATTTCGTTCCAATTCACATTCCAAGTAATATTCGGCATGCTAATTACATTGCCAGTTGCCAAATTGCATTATCTCTTATAGTTTCCGAGATATGGGCTATGGATAATTTACACCTTAGGCTCTGCTTCTAACTTGGGCCCAAATTGTAAAATGGTCTTATCTATTGCCGATTTCGTTCCAATTCACATTCCAAGTAATATTCGGCATGCTAATTACATTGCCGGTTGCCAAATTGCATTATCTCTTATAGTTTCCGAGATATGGACTATCGATAATTTACACCTTAGGCTCTGCTTCTAACTTGGGCACAAATTGTAAAATGGTCTTATCTATTAGCGATTTCGTTCCAATTCACATTCCAAGTAATATTCGGCATGCTAATTACATTGCCGGTTGCCAAATTGCATTATCTCTTATAGTTTCCGAGATATGGACTATCGATAATTTACACCTTAGGCTCTGCTTCTAACTTGGGCCCAAATTGTAAAATGGTCTTTTCTATTGGCGATTTCGTTCCAATTCACATTCCAAGTAATATTCGGCATGCTAATTACATTGCCGGTTGCCAAATTGCATTATCTCTTATAGTTTCCGAGATATGGACTATCGATAATTTATACCTTAGGCTCTGCTTCTAACTTGGGCCCAAATTGTAAAATGGTCTTATCTATTGGCGATTTCGTTCCAATTCACATTCCAAGTAGTATTCGGCATGCTAATTACATTGCCGGTTGCCAAATTGCATTATCTCTTATAGTTTCCGAGATATGGACTATCGATAATTTACACCTTAGGCTCTGCTTCTAACTTGGGCACAAATTGTAAAATGGTCTTATCTATTAGCGATTTCGTTCCAATTCACATTCCAAGTAATATTCGGCATGCTAATTACATTGCCGGTTGCCAAATTGCATTATCTCTTATAGTTTCCGAGATATGGACTATCGATAATTTACACCTTAGGCTCTGCTTCTAACTTGGGCCCAAATTGTAAAATGGTCTTTTCTATTGGCGATTTCGTTCCAATTCACATTCCAAGTAATATTCGGCATGCTAATTACATTGCCGGTTGCCAAATTGCATTATCTCTTATAGTTTCCGAGATATGGACTATCGATAATTTACACCTTAGGCTCTGCTTCTAACTTGGGCCCAAATTGTAAAATGGTCTTATCTATTGGCGATTTCGTTCCAATTCACATTCCAAGTAATATTCGGCATGCTAATTACATTGCCGGTTGCCAAATTGCATTATCTCTTATAGTTTCCGAGATATGGACTATCGATAATTTACACCTTAGGCTCTGCTTCTAACTTGGGCACAAATTGTAAAATGGTCTTATCTATTAGCGATTTCGTTCCAATTCACATTCCAAGTAATATTCGGCATGCTAATTACATTGCCGGTTGCCAAATTGCATTATCTCTTATAGTTTCCGAGATATGGACTATCGATAATTTACACCTTAGGCTCTGCTTCTAACTTGGGCCCAAATTGTAAAATGGTCTTTTCTATTGGCGATTTCGTTCCAATTCACATTCCAAGTAATATTCGGCATGCTAATTACATTGCCGGTTGCCAAATTGCATTATCTCTTATAGTTTCCGAGATATGGACTATCGATAATTTATACCTTAGGCTCTGCTTCTAACTTGGGCCCAAATTGTAAAATGGTCTTATCTATTGGCGATTTCGTTCCAATTCACATTCCAAGTAGTATTCGGCATGCTAATTACATTGCCGGTTGCCAAATTGCATTATCTCTTATAGTTTCCGAGATATGGACTATCGATAATTTACACCTTAGGCTCTGCTTCTAACTTGGGCCCAAATTGTAAAATGGTCTTATCTATTGGCGATTTCGTTCCAATTCACATTCCAAGTAATATTCGGCATGCTAATTACATTGCCAGTTGCCAAATTGCATTATCTCTTATAGTTTCCGAGATATGGACTATGGATAATTTACACCTTAGGCTCTGCTTCTAACTTGTGCCCAAATTGTAAAATGGTCTTATCTATTGGCGATTTCGTTCCAATTCACATTCCAAGTAATATTCGGCATGCTAATTACATTGCCGGTTGCCAAATTGCATTATCTCTTATAGTTTCCGAGATATGGACTATCGATAATTTACACCTTAGGCTCTGCTTCTAACTTGGGCCCAAATTGTAAAATGGCCTTATCTATTGGCGATTTCGTTCCAATTCACATTCCAAGTAATACTCGGCATGCTGATTACATTGCCGGTTGCCAAATTGCATTATCTCTTATAGTTTCAGAGATATGGACTATCGATAATTTACACCTTAGGCTCTGCTTCTAACTTGGGCCCAAATTGTAAAATGGTCTTATCTATTGGCGATTTCGTTCCAATTCACATTCCAAGTAATATTCGGCATGCTAATTACATTGCCGGTTGCCAAATTGCATTATCTCTTATAGTTTCCGAGATATGGACTATCGATTAGTTACACCTTAGGCTCTGCTTCTAACTTGGGCCCAAATTGTAAAATGGTCTTATCTATTGGCGATTTCGTTCCAATTCACATTCCAAGTAATATTCGGCATGTTAATTAAATTGCCGGTTGCCAAATTGCATTATCATCTATTATAGTTTCCGAGATATGGACTATCGATAATTTACACCTTAGGCTCTGCTTCTAACTTGGGCCCAAATTGTAAAATCGTCTTATCTATTGGCGATTTCGTTCCAATTCACATTCCAAGTAATATTCGGCATGCTAATTACATTGCCGGTTGCCAAATTGCATTATCTCTTATAGTTTCCGAGATATGGACTATCGATAATTTACACCTTAGGCTCTGCTTCTAACTTGGGCCCAAATTGTAAAATGGTCTTATCTATTGGCGATTTCGTTCCAATTCACATTCCAAGTAATATTCGGCATGCTAATTACATTGCCGGTTGCCAAATTGAATTATCTCCTATAGTTTCCGAGATATGGACTATCGATAATTTACACCTTAGGCTCTGCTTCTAACTTGGGCCCAAATTGTAAAATGGTCTTACCTATTGGCGATTTCGTTCCAATTCACATTCCAAGTAATATTCGGCATGCTAATTACATTGCCGGTGGCCAAGTTGCATTATCTCTTATAGTTTCCGAGATATGGACTATCGATAATTTATACCTTAGGCTCTGCTTCTAACTTGGGCCCAAATTGTAAAATGGTCTTATCTATTGGCGATTTCGTTCCAATTCACATTCCAAGTAATATTCGGCATGCTAATTACATTGCCAGTTGCCAAATTGCATTATCTCTTATAGTTTCCGAGATATGGACTATGGATAATTTACACCTTAGGCTCTGCTTCTAACTTGTGCCCAAATTGTAAAATGGTCTTATCTATTGGCGATTTCGTTCCAATTCACATTCCAAGTAATATTCGGCATGCTAATTACATTGCCGGTTGCCAAATTGCATTATCTCTTATAGTTTCCGAGATATGGACTATCGATAATTTACACCTTAGGCTCTGCTTCTAACTTGGGCCCAAATTGTAAAATGGCCTTATCTATTGGCGATTTCGTTCCAATTCACATTCCAAGTAATACTCGGCATGCTGATTACATTGCCGGTTGCCAAATTGCATTATCTCTTAGAGTTTCAGAGATATGGACTATCGATAATATACACCTTAGGCTCTGCTTCTAACTTGAGCCCAAATTGTAAAATGGTCTTATCTATTGGCGATTTCGTTCCAATTCACATTCCAAGTAATATTCGGCATGCTAATTACATTGCCGGTTGCCAAATTGCATTATCTCTTATAGTTTCCGAGATATGGACTATCGATTATTTACACCTTAGGCTCTGCTTCTAGCTTGGGCCCAAATTGTAAAATGGTCTTATCTATTGGCGATTTCGTTCCAATTCACATTCCAAGTAATATTCGGCATGTTAATTAAATTGCCGGTTGCCAAATTGCATTATCTCTTATAGTTTCCGAGATATGGACTATCGATAATTTACACCTTAGGCTCTGCTTCTAACTTGAGCCCAAATTGTAAAATCGTCTTATCTATTGGCGATTTCGTTCCAATTCACATTCCAAGTAATATTCGGCATGCTAATTACATTGCCGGTTGCCAAATTGCATTATCTCTTATAGTTTCCGAGATATGGACTATCGATAATTTACACCTTAGGCTCTGCTTCTAACTTGGGCCCAAATTGTAAAATGGTCTTATCTATTGGCGGTTTCGTTCCAATTCACATTCCAAGTAATATTCGGCATGCTAATTACATTGCCGGTTGCCAAATTGAATTATCTCCTGTAGTTTCCAAGATATGGACTATCGATAATTTACACCTTAGGCTCTGCTTCTAACTTGGGCCCAAATTGTAAAATGGTCTTACCTATTGGCGATTTCGTTCCAATTCACATTCCAAGTAATATTCGGCATGCTAATTACATTGCCGGTGGCCAAGTTGCATTATCTCTTATAGTTTCCGAGATATGGACTATCGATAATTTACACCTTAGTCTCTGCTTCTAACTTGGGCCCAAATTGTAAAATGGTCTTATCTATTGGCGATTTCGTTCCAATTCACATTCCAAGTAATATTCGGAATGCTAATTACATTGCCGGTTCCCAAATTGCATTATCTCTTATAGTTTCCGAGATATGGACTATCGATTATTTTTAACCTTAGGCTCTGCTTCTAACTTGGGCCCGAACTGTAAAATGGTCTTATCTATTGGCGATTTCGTTCCAATTCACATTCCAAGTAGTATTCGGCATGCTAATTACATTGCCGGTTGCCAAATTGCATTATCTCTTATAGTTTCCGAGATATGGACTATCGATAATTTACACCTTAGGCTCTGCTTCTAACTTGGGCCCAAATTGTAAAATGGTCTTATCTATTGGCGATTTCGTTCCAATTCACATTCCAAGTAATATTCGGCATGCTAATTACATTGCCAGTTGCCAAATTGCATTATCTCTTATAGTTTCCGAGATATGGACTATGGATAATTTACACCTTATTCTCTGCTTCTAACTTGGGCCCAAATTGTAAAATGGTCTTATCTATTGCCGATTTCGTTCCTATTCACATTCCAAGTAATATTCGGCATGCTAATTACATTGCCGGTTGCCAAATTGCATTATCTCTTATAGTTTCCGAGATATGGACTATCGATAATTTACACCTTAGGCTCTGCTTCTAACTTGGGCCCAAATTGTAAAATGGTCTTATCTATTGGCGATTTCATTCCAATTCACATTCCAAGTAATATTCGGCATGCTAATTACATTGCCGGTTGAAAAATTGCATTATCTCTTATAGTTTCCGAGATATGGACTATCGATAATTTACACCTTAGGCTCTGCTTCTAACTTGGGCCCAAATTGTAAAATGGCCTTATCTATTGGCGATTCCGTTCCAATTCACATTCCAAGTAATACTCGGCATGCTGATTACATTGCCGGTTGCCAAATTGCATTATCTCTTATAGTTTCCGAGATATGGACTATCGATAATTTACACCTTAGGCTCTGCTTCTAACTTGGGCCCAAATTGTAAAATGGTCTTATCTATTGGCGATTTCGTTCCAATTCACATTCCAAGTAATATTCGGCATGCTAATTACATTGCCGGTTGCCAAATTGAATTATCTCCTATAGTTTCCAAGATATGGACTATCGATAATTTACACCTTAGGCTCTGCTTCTAACTTGGGCCCAAATTGTAAAATGGTCTTACCTATTGGCGATTTCGTTCCAATTCACATTCCAAGTAATATTCGGCATGCTAATTACATTGCCGGTGGCCAAGTTGCATTATCTCTTATAGTTTCTGAGATATGGACTATCGATAATTTACACCTTAGTCTCTGCTTCTAACTTGGGCCCTAATTGTAAAATGGTCTTATCTATTGGCGATTTCGTTCCAATTCACATTCCAAGTAATATTCGGAATGCTAATTACATTGCCGGTTCCCAAATTGCATTATCTCTTATAGTTTCCGAGATATGGACTATGGATAATTTACACCTTAGGCTCTGCTTCTAACTTGGGCCCAAATTGTAAAATGGTCTTATCTATTGCCGATTTCGTTCCAATTCACATTCCAAGTAATATTCGGCATGCTAATTACATTGCCGGTTGCCAAATTGCATTATCTCTTATAGTTTCCGAGATATGGACTATCGATAATTTACACCTTAGGCTCTGCTTCTAACTTGGGCCCAAATTGTAAAATGGTCTTATCTATTGGCGATTTCGTTCCAAATCACATTCCAAGTAATATTCGGCATGCTAATTACATTGCCGGTTGCCAAATTGCATTATCTCTTATAGTTTCCGAGATATGGACTATCGATAATTTACACCTTAGGCTCTGCTTCTAACTTGGGCACAAATTGTAAAATGGTCTTATCTATTAGCGATTTCGTTCCAATTCACATTCCAAGTAATATTCGGCATGCTAATTACATTGCCGGTTGCCAAATTGCATTATCTCTTATAGTTTCCGAGATATGGACTATCGATAATTTACACCTTAGGCTCTGCTTCTAACTTGGGCCCAAATTGTAAAATGGTCTTATCTATTGGCGATTTCGTTCCAATTCACATTCCAAGTAATATTCGGCATGCTAATTACATTGCCAGTTGCCAAATTGCATTATCTCTTATAGTTTCCGAGATATGGACTATGGATAATTTACACCTTAGGCTCTGCTTCTAACTTGGGCCCAAATTGTAAAATGGTCTTATCTATTGCCGATTTCGTTCCAATTCACATTCCAAGTAATATTCGGCATGCTAATTACATTGCCGGTTGCCAAATTGCATTATCTCTTATAGTTTCCGAGATATGGACTATCGATAATTTACACCTTAGGCTCTGCTTCTAACTTGGGCCCAAATTGTAAAATGGTCTTATCTATTGGCGATTTCGTTCCAAATCACATTCCAAGTAATATTCGGCATGCTAATTACATTGCCGGTTGCCAAATTGCATTATCTCTTATAGTTTCCGAGATATGGACTATCGATAATTTACACCTTAGGCTCTGCTTCTAACTTGGGCACAAATTGTAAAATGGTCTTATCTATTAGCGATTTCGTTCCAATTCACATTCCAAGTAATATTCGGCATGCTAATTACATTGCCGGTTGCCAAATTGCATTATCTCTCATAGTTTCCGAGATATGGACTATCGATAATTTACACCTTAGGCTCTGCTTCTAACTTGGGACCAAATTGTAAAATGGTCTTATCTATTGGCGATTTCGTTCCAATTCACATTCCAAGTAATATTCGGCATGCTAATTACATTGCCGGTTGCCAAATTGCATTATCTCTTATAGTTTCCGAGATATGGACTATCGATAATTTATACCTTAGGCTCTGCTTCTAACTTGGGCCCAAATTGTAAAATGGTCTTATCTATTGGCGATTTCGTTCCAATTCACATTCCAAGTAGTATTCGGCATGCTAATTACATTGCCGGTTGCCAAATTGCATTATCTCTTATAGTTTCCGAGATATGGACTATCGATAATTTACACCTTAGGCTCTGCTTCTAACTTGGGCCCAAATTGTAAAATGGTCTTATCTATTGGCGATTTCGTTCCAATTCACATTCCAAGTAATATTCGGCATGCTAATTACATTGCCAGTTGCCAAATTGCATTATCTCTTATAGTTTCCGAGATATGGACTATGGATAATTTACACCTTAGGCTCTGCTTCTAACTTGTGCCCAAATTGTAAAATGGTCTTATCTATTGGCGATTTCGTTCCAATTCACATTCCAAGTAATATTCGGCATGCTAATTACATTGCCGGTTGCCAAATTGCATTATCTCTTATAGTTTCCGAGATATGGACTATCGATAATTTACACCTTAGGCTCTGCTTCTAACTTGGGCCCAAATTGTAAAATGGCCTTATCTATTGGCGATTTCGTTCCAATTCACATTCCAAGTAATACTCGGCATGCTGATTACATTGCCGGTTGCCAAATTGCATTATCTCTTATAGTTTCAGAGATATGGACTATCGATAATTTACACCTTAGGCTCTTCTTCTAACTTGGGCCCAAATTGTAAAATGGTCTTATCTATTGGCGATTTCGTTCCAATTCACATTCCAAGTAATATTCGGCATGCTAATTACATTGCCGGTTGCCAAATTGCATTATCTCTTATAGTTTCCGAGATATGGACTATCGATTATTTACACCTTAGGCTCTGCTTCTAACTTGGGCCCAAATTGTAAAATGGTCTTATCTATTGGCGATTTCGTTCCAATTCACATTCCAAGTAATATTCGGCATGTTAATTAAATTGCCGGTTGCCAAATTGCATTATCTATTATAGTTTCCGAGATATGGACTATCGATAATTTACACCTTAGGCTCTGCTTCTAACTTGGGCCCAAATTGTAAAATCGTCTTATCTATTGGCGATTTCGTTCCAATTCACATTCCAAGTAATATTCGGCATGCTAATTACATTGCCGGTTGCCAAATTGAATTATCTCCTATAGTTTCCGAGATATGGACTATCGATAATTTACACCTTAGGCTCTGCTTCTAACTTGGGCCCAAATTGTAAAATGGTCTTACCTATTGGCGATTTCGTTCCAATTCACATTCCAAGTAATATTTGGCATGCTAATTACATTGCCGGTGGCCAAGTTGCATTATCTCTTATAGTTTCCGAGATATGGACTATCGATAATTTATACCTTAGGCTCTGCTTCTAACTTGGGCCCAAATTGTAAAATGGTCTTATCTATTGGCGATTTCGTTCCAATTCACATTCCAAGTAATATTCGGCATGCTAATTACATTGCCAGTTGCCAAATTGCATTATCTCTTATAGTTTCCGAGATATGGACTATGGATAATTTACACCTTAGGCTCTGCTTCTAACTTGTGCCCAAATTGTAAAATGGTCTTATCTATTGGCGATTTCGTTCCAATTCACATTCCAAGTAATATTCGGCATGCTAATTACATTGCCGGTTGCCAAATTGCATTATCTCTTATAGTTTCCGAGATATGGACTATCGATAATTTACGCCTTAGGCTCTGCTTCTAACTTGGGCCCAAATTGTAAAATGGCCTTATCTATTGGCGATTTCGTTCCAATTCACATTCCAAGTAATACTCGGCATGCTGATTACATTGCCGGTTGCCAAATTGCATTATCTCTTAGAGTTTCAGAGATATGGACTATCGATAATTTACACCTTAGTCTCTGCTTCTAACTTGGGCCCAAATTGTAAAATGGTCTTATCTATTGGCGATTTCGTTCCAATTCACATTCCAAGTAATATTCGGCATGCTAATTACATTGCCAGTTGCCAAATTGCATTATCTCTTATAGTTTCCGAGATATGGACTATGGATAATTTACACCTTATTCTCTGCTTCTAACTTGGGCCCAAATTGTAAAATGGACTTATCTATTGCCGATTTCGTTCCTATTCACATTCCAAGTAATATCCGGCATGCTAATTACATTGCCGGTTGCCAAATTGAATTATCTCTTATAGTTTCCGAGATATGGACCATCGATAATTTACACCTTAGGTTCTGCTTCTAACTTGTGCCCAAATTGTAAAATGGTCTTACCTATTGCCGATTTCGTTCCAATTCACATTCCAAGTAATATCCGGCATGCTAATTACATTGCCGGTTGCCAAATTGCATTACCTCTTATAGTTTCCGAGATATGGACTATCGATAATTTACACCTTAGGCTCTGCTTCTAACTTGGGCCCAAATTGTAAAATGGTCTTATCTATTGGCGATTTCGTTCCAATTCACATTCCAAGTAATATTCGGCATGCTAATTACATTGCCGGTTGCCAAATTGCATTATCTCTTATAGTTTCCGAGATATGGACTATCGATAATTTACACCTTAGGCTCTGCTTCTAACTTGGGCCCAAATTGTAAAATGGTCTTATCTATTGGCGATTTCGTTCCAATTCACATTCCAAGTAATATTCGGCATGCTAATTACATTGCCAGTTGCCAAATTGCATTATCTCTTATAGTTTCCGAGATATGGGCTATGGATAATTTACACCTTAGGCTCTGCTTCTAACTTGGGCCCAAATTGTAAAATGGTCTTATCTATTGCCGATTTCGTTCCAATTCACATTCCAAGTAATATTCGGCATGCTAATTACATTGCCGGTTGCCAAATTGCATTATCTCTTATAGTTTCCGAGATATGGACTATCGATAATTTACACCTTAGGCTCTGCTTCTAACTTGGGCACAAATTGTAAAATGGTCTTATCTATTAGCGATTTCGTTCCAATTCACATTCCAAGTAATATTCGGCATGCTAATTACATTGCCGGTTGCCAAATTGCATTATCTCTTATAGTTTCCGAGATATGGACTATCGATAATTTACACCTTAGGCTCTGCTTCTAACTTGGGCCCAAATTGTAAAATGGTCTTTTCTATTGGCGATTTCGTTCCAATTCACATTCCAAGTAATATTCGGCATGCTAATTACATTGCCGGTTGCCAAATTGCATTATCTCTTATAGTTTCCGAGATATGGACTATCGATAATTTATACCTTAGGCTCTGCTTCTAACTTGGGCCCAAATTGTAAAATGGTCTTATCTATTGGCGATTTCGTTCCAATTCACATTCCAAGTAGTATTCGGCATGCTAATTACATTGCCGGTTGCCAAATTGCATTATCTCTTATAGTTTCCGAGATATGGACTATCGATAATTTACACCTTAGGCTCTGCTTCTAACTTGGGCACAAATTGTAAAATGGTCTTATCTATTAGCGATTTCGTTCCAATTCACATTCCAAGTAATATTCGGCATGCTAATTACATTGCCGGTTGCCAAATTGCATTATCTCTTATAGTTTCCGAGATATGGACTATCGATAATTTACACCTTAGGCTCTGCTTCTAACTTGGGCCCAAATTGTAAAATGGTCTTTTCTATTGGCGATTTCGTTCCAATTCACATTCCAAGTAATATTCGGCATGCTAATTACATTGCCGGTTGCCAAATTGCATTATCTCTTATAGTTTCCGAGATATGGACTATCGATAATTTACACCTTAGGCTCTGCTTCTAACTTGGGCCCAAATTGTAAAATGGTCTTATCTATTGGCGATTTCGTTCCAATTCACATTCCAAGTAATATTCGGCATGCTAATTACATTGCCGGTTGCCAAATTGCATTATCTCTTATAGTTTCCGAGATATGGACTATCGATAATTTACACCTTAGGCTCTGCTTCTAACTTGGGCACAAATTGTAAAATGGTCTTATCTATTAGCGATTTCGTTCCAATTCACATTCCAAGTAATATTCGGCATGCTAATTACATTGCCGGTTGCCAAATTGCATTATCTCTTATAGTTTCCGAGATATGGACTATCGATAATTTACACCTTAGGCTCTGCTTCTAACTTGGGCCCAAATTGTAAAATGGTCTTTTCTATTGGCGATTTCGTTCCAATTCACATTCCAAGTAATATTCGGCATGCTAATTACATTGCCGGTTGCCAAATTGCATTATCTCTTATAGTTTCCGAGATATGGACTATCGATAATTTATACCTTAGGCTCTGCTTCTAACTTGGGCCCAAATTGTAAAATGGTCTTATCTATTGGCGATTTCGTTCCAATTCACATTCCAAGTAGTATTCGGCATGCTAATTACATTGCCGGTTGCCAAATTGCATTATCTCTTATAGTTTCCGAGATATGGACTATCGATAATTTACACCTTAGGCTCTGCTTCTAACTTGGGCCCAAATTGTAAAATGGTCTTATCTATTGGCGATTTCGTTCCAATTCACATTCCAAGTAATATTCGGCATGCTAATTACATTGCCAGTTGCCAAATTGCATTATCTCTTATAGTTTCCGAGATATGGACTATGGATAATTTACACCTTAGGCTCTGCTTCTAACTTGTGCCCAAATTGTAAAATGGTCTTATCTATTGGCGATTTCGTTCCAATTCACATTCCAAGTAATATTCGGCATGCTAATTACATTGCCGGTTGCCAAATTGCATTATCTCTTATAGTTTCCGAGATATGGACTATCGATAATTTACACCTTAGGCTCTGCTTCTAACTTGGGCCCAAATTGTAAAATGGCCTTATCTATTGGCGATTTCGTTCCAATTCACATTCCAAGTAATACTCGGCATGCTGATTACATTGCCGGTTGCCAAATTGCATTATCTCTTATAGTTTCAGAGATATGGACTATCGATAATTTACACCTTAGGCTCTGCTTCTAACTTGGGCCCAAATTGTAAAATGGTCTTATCTACTGGCGATTTCGTTCCAATTCACATTCCAAGTAATATTCGGCATGCTAATTACATTGCCGGTTGCCAAATTGCATTATCTCTTATAGTTTCCGAGATATGGACTATCGATTAGTTACACCTTAGGCTCTGCTTCTAACTTGGGCCCAAATTGTAAAATGGTCTTATCTATTGGCGATTTCGTTCCAATTCACATTCCAAGTAATATTCGGCATGTTAATTAAATTGCCGGTTGCCAAATTGCATTATCTATTATAGTTTCCGAGATATGGACTATCGATAATTTACACCTTAGGCTCTGCTTCTAACTTGGGCCCAAATTGTAAAATCGTCTTATCTATTGGCGATTTCGTTCCAATTCACATTCCAAGTAATATTCGGCATGCTAATTACATTGCCGGTTGCCAAATTGCATTATCTCTTATAGTTTCCGAGATATGGACTATCGATAATTTACACCTTAGGCTCTGCTTCTAACTTGGGCACAAATTGTAAAATGGTCTTATCTATTAGCGATTTCGTTCCAATTCACATTCCAAGTAATATTCGGCATGCTAATTACATTGCCGGTTGCCAAATTGCATTATCTCTTATAGTTTCCGAGATATGGACTATCGATAATTTACACCTTAGGCTCTGCTTCTAACTTGGGCCCAAATTGTAAAATGGTCTTTTCTATTGGCGATTTCGTTCCAATTCACATTCCAAGTAATATTCGGCATGCTAATTACATTGCCGGTTGCCAAATTGCATTATCTCTTATAGTTTCCGAGATATGGACTATCGATAATTTATACCTTAGGCTCTGCTTCTAACTTGGGCCCAAATTGTAAAATGGTCTTATCTATTGGCGATTTCGTTCCAATTCACATTCCAAGTAGTATTCGGCATGCTAATTACATTGCCGGTTGCCAAATTGCATTATCTCTTATAGTTTCCGAGATATGGACTATCGATAATTTACACCTTAGGCTCTGCTTCTAACTTGGGCACAAATTGTAAAATGGTCTTATCTATTAGCGATTTCGTTCCAATTCACATTCCAAGTAATATTCGGCATGCTAATTACATTGCCGGTTGCCAAATTGCATTATCTCTTATAGTTTCCGAGATATGGACTATCGATAATTTACACCTTAGGCTCTGCTTCTAACTTGGGCCCAAATTGTAAAATGGTCTTTTCTATTGGCGATTTCGTTCCAATTCACATTCCAAGTAATATTCGGCATGCTAATTACATTGCCGGTTGCCAAATTGCATTATCTCTTATAGTTTCCGAGATATGGACTATCGATAATTTACACCTTAGGCTCTGCTTCTAACTTGGGCCCAAATTGTAAAATGGTCTTATCTATTGGCGATTTCGTTCCAATTCACATTCCAAGTAATATTCGGCATGCTAATTACATTGCCGGTTGCCAAATTGCATTATCTCTTATAGTTTCCGAGATATGGACTATGGATAATTTACACCTTAGGCTCTGCTTCTAACTTGTGCCCAAATTGTAAAATGGTCTTATCTATTGGCGATTTCGTTCCAATTCACATTCCAAGTAATATTCGGCATGCTAATTACATTGCCGGTTGCCAAATTGCATTATCTCTTATAGTTTCCGAGATATGGACTATCGATAATTTACACCTTAGGCTCTGCTTCTAACTTGGGCCCAAATTGTAAAATGGCCTTATCTATTGGCGATTTCGTTCCAATTCACATTCCAAGTAATACTCGGCATGCTGATTACATTGCCGGTTGCCAAATTGCATTATCTCTTATAGTTTCAGAGATATGGACTATCGATAATTTACACCTTAGGCTCTGCTTCTAACTTGGGCCCAAATTGTAAAATGGTCTTATCTATTGGCGATTTCGTTCCAATTCACATTCCAAGTAATATTCGGCATGCTAATTACATTGCCGGTTGCCAAATTGCATTATCTCTTATAGTTTCCGAGATATGGACTATCGATTAGTTACACCTTAGGCTCTGCTTCTAACTTGGGCCCAAATTGTAAAATGGTCTTATCTATTGGCGATTTCGTTCCAATTCACATTCCAAGTAATATTCGGCATGTTAATTAAATTGCCGGTTGCCAAATTGCATTATCATCTATTATAGTTTCCGAGATATGGACTATCGATAATTTACACCTTAGGCTCTGCTTCTAACTTGGGCCCAAATTGTAAAATCGTCTTATCTATTGGCGATTTCGTTCCAATTCACATTCCAAGTAATATTCGGCATGCTAATTACATTGCCGGTTGCCAAATTGCATTATCTCTTATAGTTTCCGAGATATGGACTATCGATAATTTACACCTTAGGCTCTGCTTCTAACTTGGGCCCAAATTGTAAAATGGTCTTATCTATTGGCGATTTCGTTCCAATTCACATTCCAAGTAATATTCGGCATGCTAATTACATTGCCGGTTGCCAAATTGAATTATCTCCTATAGTTTCCGAGATATGGACTATCGATAATTTACACCTTAGGCTCTGCTTCTAACTTGGGCCCAAATTGTAAAATGGTCTTACCTATTGGCGATTTCGTTCCAATTCACATTCCAAGTAATATTCGGCATGCTAATTACATTGCCGGTGGCCAAGTTGCATTATCTCTTATAGTTTCCGAGATATGGACTATCGATAATTTATACCTTAGGCTCTGCTTCTAACTTGGGCCCAAATTGTAAAATGGTCTTATCTATTGGCGATTTCGTTCCAATTCACATTCCAAGTAATATTCGGCATGCTAATTACATTGCCAGTTGCCAAATTGCATTATCTCTTATAGTTTCCGAGATATGGACTATGGATAATTTACACCTTAGGCTCTGCTTCTAACTTGTGCCCAAATTGTAAAATGGTCTTATCTATTGGCGATTTCGTTCCAATTCACATTCCAAGTAATATTCGGCATGCTAATTACATTGCCGGTTGCCAAATTGCATTATCTCTTATAGTTTCCGAGATATGGACTATCGATAATTTACACCTTAGGCTCTGCTTCTAACTTGGGCCCAAATTGTAAAATGGCCTTATCTATTGGCGATTTCGTTCCAATTCACATTCCAAGTAATACTCGGCATGCTGATTACATTGCCGGTTGCCAAATTGCATTATCTCTTAGAGTTTCAGAGATATGGACTATCGATAATATACACCTTAGGCTCTGCTTCTAACTTGAGCCCAAATTGTAAAATGGTCTTATCTATTGGCGATTTCGTTCCAATTCACATTCCAAGTAATATTCGGCATGCTAATTACATTGCCGGTTGCCAAATTGCATTATCTCTTATAGTTTCCGAGATATGGACTATCGATTATTTACACCTTAGGCTCTGCTTCTAGCTTGGGCCCAAATTGTAAAATGGTCTTATCTATTGGCGATTTCGTTCCAATTCACATTCCAAGTAATATTCGGCATGTTAATTAAATTGCCGGTTGCCAAATTGCATTATCTCTTATAGTTTCCGAGATATGGACTATCGATAATTTACACCTTAGGCTCTGCTTCTAACTTGAGCCCAAATTGTAAAATCGTCTTATCTATTGGCGATTTCGTTCCAATTCACATTCCAAGTAATATTCGGCATGCTAATTACATTGCCGGTTGCCAAATTGCATTATCTCTTATAGTTTCCGAGATATGGACTATCGATAATTTACACCTTAGGCTCTGCTTCTAACTTGGGCCCAAATTGTAAAATGGTCTTATCTATTGGCGGTTTCGTTCCAATTCACATTCCAAGTAATATTCGGCATGCTAATTACATTGCCGGTTGCCAAATTGAATTATCTCCTGTAGTTTCCAAGATATGGACTATCGATAATTTACACCTTAGGCTCTGCTTCTAACTTGGGCCCAAATTGTAAAATGGTCTTACCTATTGGCGATTTCGTTCCAATTCACATTCCAAGTAATATTCGGCATGCTAATTACATTGCCGGTGGCCAAGTTGCATTATCTCTTATAGTTTCCGAGATATGGACTATCGATAATTTACACCTTAGTCTCTGCTTCTAACTTGGGCCCAAATTGTAAAATGGTCTTATCTATTGGCGATTTCGTTCCAATTCACATTCCAAGTAATATTCGGAATGCTAATTACATTGCCGGTTCCCAAATTGCATTATCTCTTATAGTTTCCGAGATATGGACTATCGATTATTTTTAACCTTAGGCTCTGCTTCTAACTTGGGCCCGAACTGTAAAATGGTCTTATCTATTGGCGATTTCATTCCAATTCACATTCCAAGTAGTATTCGGCATGCTAATTACATTGCCGGTTGCCAAATTGCATTATCTCTTATAGTTTCCGAGATATGGACTATCGATAATTTACACCTTAGGCTCTGCTTCTAACTTGGGCCCAAATTGTAAAATGGTCTTATCTATTGGCGATTTCGTTCCAATTCACATTCCAAGTAATATTCGGCATGCTAATTACATTGCCAGTTGCCAAATTGCATTATCTCTTATAGTTTCCGAGATATGGACTATGGATAATTTACACCTTATTCTCTGCTTCTAACTTGGGCCCAAATTGTAAAATGGTCTTATCTATTGCCGATTTCGTTCCTATTCACATTCCAAGTAATATTCGGCATGCTAATTACATTGCCGGTTGCCAAATTGCATTATCTCTTATAGTTTCCGAGATATGGACTATCGATAATTTACACCTTAGGCTCTGCTTCTAACTTGGGCCCAAATTGTAAAATGGTCTTATCTATTGGCGATTTCATTCCAATTCACATTCCAAGTAATATTCGGCATGCTAATTACATTGCCGGTTGAAAAATTGCATTATCTCTTATAGTTTCCGAGATATGGACTATCGATAATTTACACCTTAGGCTCTGCTTCTAACTTGGGCCCAAATTGTAAAATGGCCTTATCTATTGGCGATTCCGTTCCAATTCACATTCCAAGTAATACTCGGCATGCTGATTACATTGCCGGTTGCCAAATTGCATTATCTCTTATAGTTTCCGAGATATGGACTATCGATAATTTACACCTTAGGCTCTGCTTCTAACTTGGGCCCAAATTGTAAAATGGTCTTATCTATTGGCGATTTCGTTCCAATTCACATTCCAAGTAATATTCGGCATGCTAATTACATTGCCGGTTGCCAAATTGAATTATCTCCTATAGTTTCCAAGATATGGACTATCGATAATTTACACCTTAGGCTCTGCTTCTAACTTGGGCCCAAATTGTAAAATGGTCTTACCTATTGGCGATTTCGTTCCAATTCACATTCCAAGTAATATTCGGCATGCTAATTACATTGCCGGTGGCCAAGTTGCATTATCTCTTATAGTTTCTGAGATATGGACTATCGATAATTTACACCTTAGTCTCTGCTTCTAACTTGGGCCCTAATTGTAAAATGGTCTTATCTATTGGCGATTTCGTTCCAATTCACATTCCAAGTAATATTCGGAATGCTAATTACATTGCCGGTTCCCAAATTGCATTATCTCTTATAGTTTCCGAGATATGGACTATGGATAATTTACACCTTAGGCTCTGCTTCTAACTTGGGCCCAAATTGTAAAATGGTCTTATCTATTGCCGATTTCGTTCCAATTCACATTCCAAGTAATATTCGGCATGCTAATTACATTGCCGGTTGCCAAATTGCATTATCTCTTATAGTTTCCGAGATATGGACTATCGATAATTTACACCTTAGGCTCTGCTTCTAACTTGGGCCCAAATTGTAAAATGGTCTTATCTATTGGCGATTTCGTTCCAAATCACATTCCAAGTAATATTCGGCATGCTAATTACATTGCCGGTTGCCAAATTGCATTATCTCTTATAGTTTCCGAGATATGGACTATCGATAATTTACACCTTAGGCTCTGCTTCTAACTTGGGCACAAATTGTAAAATGGTCTTATCTATTAGCGATTTCGTTCCAATTCACATTCCAAGTAATATTCGGCATGCTAATTACATTGCCGGTTGCCAAATTGCATTATCTCTTATAGTTTCCGAGATATGGACTATCGATAATTTACACCTTAGGCTCTGCTTCTAACTTGGGCCCAAATTGTAAAATGGTCTTATCTATTGGCGATTTCGTTCCAATTCACATTCCAAGTAATATTCGGCATGCTAATTACATTGCCAGTTGCCAAATTGCATTATCTCTTATAGTTTCCGAGATATGGACTATGGATAATTTACACCTTAGGCTCTGCTTCTAACTTGGGCCCAAATTGTAAAATGGTCTTATCTATTGCCGATTTCGTTCCAATTCACATTCCAAGTAATATTCGGCATGCTAATTACATTGCCGGTTGCCAAATTGCATTATCTCTTATAGTTTCCGAGATATGGACTATCGATAATTTACACCTTAGGCTCTGCTTCTAACTTGGGCCCAAATTGTAAAATGGTCTTATCTATTGGCGATTTCGTTCCAAATCACATTCCAAGTAATATTCGGCATGCTAATTACATTGCCGGTTGCCAAATTGCATTATCTCTTATAGTTTCCGAGATATGGACTATCGATAATTTACACCTTAGGCTCTGCTTCTAACTTGGGCACAAATTGTAAAATGGTCTTATCTATTAGCGATTTCGTTCCAATTCACATTCCAAGTAATATTCGGCATGCTAATTACATTGCCGGTTGCCAAATTGCATTATCTCTCATAGTTTCCGAGATATGGACTATCGATAATTTACACCTTAGGCTCTGCTTCTAACTTGGGACCAAATTGTAAAATGGTCTTATCTATTGGCGATTTCGTTCCAATTCACATTCCAAGTAATATTCGGCATGCTAATTACATTGCCGGTTGCCAAATTGCATTATCTCTTATAGTTTCCGAGATATGGACTATCGATAATTTATACCTTAGGCTCTGCTTCTAACTTGGGCCCAAATTGTAAAATGGTCTTATCTATTGGCGATTTCGTTCCAATTCACATTCCAAGTAGTATTCGGCATGCTAATTACATTGCCGGTTGCCAAATTGCATTATCTCTTATAGTTTCCGAGATATGGACTATCGATAATTTACACCTTAGGCTCTGCTTCTAACTTGGGCCCAAATTGTAAAATGGTCTTATCTATTGGCGATTTCGTTCCAATTCACATTCCAAGTAATATTCGGCATGCTAATTACATTGCCAGTTGCCAAATTGCATTATCTCTTATAGTTTCCGAGATATGGACTATGGATAATTTACACCTTAGGCTCTGCTTCTAACTTGTGCCCAAATTGTAAAATGGTCTTATCTATTGGCGATTTCGTTCCAATTCACATTCCAAGTAATATTCGGCATGCTAATTACATTGCCGGTTGCCAAATTGCATTATCTCTTATAGTTTCCGAGATATGGACTATCGATAATTTACACCTTAGGCTCTGCTTCTAACTTGGGCCCAAATTGTAAAATGGCCTTATCTATTGGCGATTTCGTTCCAATTCACATTCCAAGTAATACTCGGCATGCTGATTACATTGCCGGTTGCCAAATTGCATTATCTCTTATAGTTTCAGAGATATGGACTATCGATAATTTACACCTTAGGCTCTTCTTCTAACTTGGGCCCAAATTGTAAAATGGTCTTATCTATTGGCGATTTCGTTCCAATTCACATTCCAAGTAATATTCGGCATGCTAATTACATTGCCGGTTGCCAAATTGCATTATCTCTTATAGTTTCCGAGATATGGACTATCGATTATTTACACCTTAGGCTCTGCTTCTAACTTGGGCCCAAATTGTAAAATGGTCTTATCTATTGGCGATTTCGTTCCAATTCACATTCCAAGTAATATTCGGCATGTTAATTAAATTGCCGGTTGCCAAATTGCATTATCTATTATAGTTTCCGAGATATGGACTATCGATAATTTACACCTTAGGCTCTGCTTCTAACTTGGGCCCAAATTGTAAAATCGTCTTATCTATTGGCGATTTCGTTCCAATTCACATTCCAAGTAATATTCGGCATGCTAATTACATTGCCGGTTGCCAAATTGAATTATCTCCTATAGTTTCCGAGATATGGACTATCGATAATTTACACCTTAGGCTCTGCTTCTAACTTGGGCCCAAATTGTAAAATGGTCTTACCTATTGGCGATTTCGTTCCAATTCACATTCCAAGTAATATTTGGCATGCTAATTACATTGCCGGTGGCCAAGTTGCATTATCTCTTATAGTTTCCGAGATATGGACTATCGATAATTTATACCTTAGGCTCTGCTTCTAACTTGGGCCCAAATTGTAAAATGGTCTTATCTATTGGCGATTTCGTTCCAATTCACATTCCAAGTAATATTCGGCATGCTAATTACATTGCCAGTTGCCAAATTGCATTATCTCTTATAGTTTCCGAGATATGGACTATGGATAATTTACACCTTAGGCTCTGCTTCTAACTTGTGCCCAAATTGTAAAATGGTCTTATCTATTGGCGATTTCGTTCCAATTCACATTCCAAGTAATATTCGGCATGCTAATTACATTGCCGGTTGCCAAATTGCATTATCTCTTATAGTTTCCGAGATATGGACTATCGATAATTTACGCCTTAGGCTCTGCTTCTAACTTGGGCCCAAATTGTAAAATGGCCTTATCTATTGGCGATTTCGTTCCAATTCACATTCCAAGTAATACTCGGCATGCTGATTACATTGCCGGTTGCCAAATTGCATTATCTCTTAGAGTTTCAGAGATATGGACTATCGATAATTTACACCTTAGTCTCTGCTTCTAACTTGGGCCCAAATTGTAAAATGGTCTTATCTATTGGCGATTTCGTTCCAATTCACATTCCAAGTAATATTCGGCATGCTAATTACATTGCCAGTTGCCAAATTGCATTATCTCTTATAGTTTCCGAGATATGGACTATGGATAATTTACACCTTATTCTCTGCTTCTAACTTGGGCCCAAATTGTAAAATGGACTTATCTATTGCCGATTTCGTTCCTATTCACATTCCAAGTAATATCCGGCATGCTAATTACATTGCCGGTTGCCAAATTGAATTATCTCTTATAGTTTCCGAGATATGGACCATCGATAATTTACACCTTAGGTTCTGCTTCTAACTTGTGCCCAAATTGTAAAATGGTCTTACCTATTGCCGATTTCGTTCCAATTCACATTCCAAGTAATATCCGGCATGCTAATTACATTGCCGGTTGCCAAATTGCATTACCTCTTATAGTTTCCGAGATATGGACTATCGATAATTTACACCTTAGGCTCTGCTTCTAACTTGGGCCCAAATTGTAAAATGGTCTTATCTATTGGCGATTTCGTTCCAATTCACATTCCAAGTAATATTCGGCATGCTAATTACATTGCCGGTTGCCAAATTGCATTATCTCTTATAGTTTCCGAGATATGGACTATCGATAATTTACACCTTAGGCTCTGCTTCTAACTTGGGCCCAAATTGTAAAATGGTCTTATCTATTGGCGATTTCGTTCCAATTCACATTCCAAGTAATATTCGGCATGCTAATTACATTGCCAGTTGCCAAATTGCATTATCTCTTATAGTTTCCGAGATATGGGCTATGGATAATTTACACCTTAGGCTCTGCTTCTAACTTGGGCCCAAATTGTAAAATGGTCTTATCTATTGCCGATTTCGTTCCAATTCACATTCCAAGTAATATTCGGCATGCTAATTACATTGCCGGTTGCCAAATTGCATTATCTCTTATAGTTTCCGAGATATGGACTATCGATAATTTACACCTTAGGCTCTGCTTCTAACTTGGGCACAAATTGTAAAATGGTCTTATCTATTAGCGATTTCGTTCCAATTCACATTCCAAGTAATATTCGGCATGCTAATTACATTGCCGGTTGCCAAATTGCATTATCTCTTATAGTTTCCGAGATATGGACTATCGATAATTTACACCTTAGGCTCTGCTTCTAACTTGGGCCCAAATTGTAAAATGGTCTTTTCTATTGGCGATTTCGTTCCAATTCACATTCCAAGTAATATTCGGCATGCTAATTACATTGCCGGTTGCCAAATTGCATTATCTCTTATAGTTTCCGAGATATGGACTATCGATAATTTATACCTTAGGCTCTGCTTCTAACTTGGGCCCAAATTGTAAAATGGTCTTATCTATTGGCGATTTCGTTCCAATTCACATTCCAAGTAGTATTCGGCATGCTAATTACATTGCCGGTTGCCAAATTGCATTATCTCTTATAGTTTCCGAGATATGGACTATCGATAATTTACACCTTAGGCTCTGCTTCTAACTTGGGCACAAATTGTAAAATGGTCTTATCTATTAGCGATTTCGTTCCAATTCACATTCCAAGTAATATTCGGCATGCTAATTACATTGCCGGTTGCCAAATTGCATTATCTCTTATAGTTTCCGAGATATGGACTATCGATAATTTACACCTTAGGCTCTGCTTCTAACTTGGGCCCAAATTGTAAAATGGTCTTTTCTATTGGCGATTTCGTTCCAATTCACATTCCAAGTAATATTCGGCATGCTAATTACATTGCCGGTTGCCAAATTGCATTATCTCTTATAGTTTCCGAGATATGGACTATCGATAATTTACACCTTAGGCTCTGCTTCTAACTTGGGCCCAAATTGTAAAATGGTCTTATCTATTGGCGATTTCGTTCCAATTCACATTCCAAGTAATATTCGGCATGCTAATTACATTGCCGGTTGCCAAATTGCATTATCTCTTATAGTTTCCGAGATATGGACTATCGATAATTTACACCTTAGGCTCTGCTTCTAACTTGGGCACAAATTGTAAAATGGTCTTATCTATTAGCGATTTCGTTCCAATTCACATTCCAAGTAATATTCGGCATGCTAATTACATTGCCGGTTGCCAAATTGCATTATCTCTTATAGTTTCCGAGATATGGACTATCGATAATTTACACCTTAGGCTCTGCTTCTAACTTGGGCCCAAATTGTAAAATGGTCTTTTCTATTGGCGATTTCGTTCCAATTCACATTCCAAGTAATATTCGGCATGCTAATTACATTGCCGGTTGCCAAATTGCATTATCTCTTATAGTTTCCGAGATATGGACTATCGATAATTTATACCTTAGGCTCTGCTTCTAACTTGGGCCCAAATTGTAAAATGGTCTTATCTATTGGCGATTTCGTTCCAATTCACATTCCAAGTAGTATTCGGCATGCTAATTACATTGCCGGTTGCCAAATTGCATTATCTCTTATAGTTTCCGAGATATGGACTATCGATAATTTACACCTTAGGCTCTGCTTCTAACTTGGGCCCAAATTGTAAAATGGTCTTATCTATTGGCGATTTCGTTCCAATTCACATTCCAAGTAATATTCGGCATGCTAATTACATTGCCAGTTGCCAAATTGCATTATCTCTTATAGTTTCCGAGATATGGACTATGGATAATTTACACCTTAGGCTCTGCTTCTAACTTGTGCCCAAATTGTAAAATGGTCTTATCTATTGGCGATTTCGTTCCAATTCACATTCCAAGTAATATTCGGCATGCTAATTACATTGCCGGTTGCCAAATTGCATTATCTCTTATAGTTTCCGAGATATGGACTATCGATAATTTACACCTTAGGCTCTGCTTCTAACTTGGGCCCAAATTGTAAAATGGCCTTATCTATTGGCGATTTCGTTCCAATTCACATTCCAAGTAATACTCGGCATGCTGATTACATTGCCGGTTGCCAAATTGCATTATCTCTTATAGTTTCAGAGATATGGACTATCGATAATTTACACCTTAGGCTCTGCTTCTAACTTGGGCCCAAATTGTAAAATGGTCTTATCTACTGGCGATTTCGTTCCAATTCACATTCCAAGTAATATTCGGCATGCTAATTACATTGCCGGTTGCCAAATTGCATTATCTCTTATAGTTTCCGAGATATGGACTATCGATTAGTTACACCTTAGGCTCTGCTTCTAACTTGGGCCCAAATTGTAAAATGGTCTTATCTATTGGCGATTTCGTTCCAATTCACATTCCAAGTAATATTCGGCATGTTAATTAAATTGCCGGTTGCCAAATTGCATTATCTATTATAGTTTCCGAGATATGGACTATCGATAATTTACACCTTAGGCTCTGCTTCTAACTTGGGCCCAAATTGTAAAATCGTCTTATCTATTGGCGATTTCGTTCCAATTCACATTCCAAGTAATATTCGGCATGCTAATTACATTGCCGGTTGCCAAATTGCATTATCTCTTATAGTTTCCGAGATATGGACTATCGATAATTTACACCTTAGGCTCTGCTTCTAACTTGGGCCCAAATTGTAAAATGGTCTTATCTATTGGCGATTTCGTTCCAATTCACATTCCAAGTAATATTCGGCATGCTAATTACATTGCCGGTTGCCAAATTGAATTATCTCCTATAGTTTCCGAGATATGGACTATCGATAATTTACACCTTAGGCTCTGCTTCTAACTTGGGCCCAAATTGTAAAATGGTCTTACCTATTGGCGATTTCGTTCCAATTCACATTCCAAGTAATATTCGGCATGCTAATTACATTGCCGGTGGCCAAGTTGCATTATCTCTTATAGTTTCCGAGATATGGACTATCGATAATTTATACCTTAGGCTCTGCTTCTAACTTGGGCCCAAATTGTAAAATGGTCTTATCTATTGGCGATTTCGTTCCAATTCACATTCCAAGTAATATTCGGCATGCTAATTACATTGCCAGTTGCCAAATTGCATTATCTCTTATAGTTTCCGAGATATGGACTATGGATAATTTACACCTTAGGCTCTGCTTCTAACTTGTGCCCAAATTGTAAAATGGTCTTATCTATTGGCGATTTCGTTCCAATTCACATTCCAAGTAATATTCGGCATGCTAATTACATTGCCGGTTGCCAAATTGCATTATCTCTTATAGTTTCCGAGATATGGACTATCGATAATTTACACCTTAGGCTCTGCTTCTAACTTGGGCCCAAATTGTAAAATGGCCTTATCTATTGGCGATTTCGTTCCAATTCACATTCCAAGTAATACTCGGCATGCTGATTACATTGCCGGTTGCCAAATTGCATTATCTCTTAGAGTTTCAGAGATATGGACTATCGATAATATACACCTTAGGCTCTGCTTCTAACTTGAGCCCAAATTGTAAAATGGTCTTATCTATTGGCGATTTCGTTCCAATTCACATTCCAAGTAATATTCGGCATGCTAATTACATTGCCGGTTGCCAAATTGCATTATCTCTTATAGTTTCCGAGATATGGACTATCGATTATTTACACCTTAGGCTCTGCTTCTAGCTTGGGCCCAAATTGTAAAATGGTCTTATCTATTGGCGATTTCGTTCCAATTCACATTCCAAGTAATATTCGGCATGTTAATTAAATTGCCGGTTGCCAAATTGCATTATCTCTTATAGTTTCCGAGATATGGACTATCGATAATTTACACCTTAGGCTCTGCTTCTAACTTGAGCCCAAATTGTAAAATCGTCTTATCTATTGGCGATTTCGTTCCAATTCACATTCCAAGTAATATCCGGCATGCTAATTACATTGCCGGTTGCCAAATTGCATTATCTCTTATAGTTTCCGAGATATGGACTATCGATAATTTACACCTTAGGCTCTGCTTCTAACTTGGGCCCAAATTGTAAAATGGTCTTATCTATTGGCGGTTTCGTTCCAATTCACATTCCAAGTAATATTCGGCATGCTAATTACATTGCCGGTTGCCAAATTGAATTATCTCCTGTAGTTTCCAAGATATGGACTATCGATAATTTACACCTTAGGCTCTGCTTCTAACTTGGGCCCAAATTGTAAAATGGTCTTACCTATTGGCGATTTCGTTCCAATTTACATTCCAAGTAATATTCGGCATGCTAATTACATTGCCGGTGGCCAAGTTGCATTATCTCTTATAGTTTCCGAGATATGGACTATCGATAATTTACACCTTAGTCTCTGCTTCTAACTTGGGCCCAAATTGTAAAATGGTCTTATCTATTGGCGATTTCGTTCCAATTCACATTCCAAGTAATATTCGGAATGCTAATTACATTGCCGGTTCCCAAATTGCATTATCTCTTATAGTTTCCGAGATATGGACTATCGATTATTTTTAACCTTAGGCTCTGCTTCTAACTTGGGCCCGAACTGTAAAATGGTCTTATCTATTGGCGATTTCGTTCCAATTCACATTCCAAGTAGTATTCGGCATGCTAATTACATTGCCGGTTGCCAAATTGCATTATCTCTTATAGTTTCCGAGATATGGACTATCGATAATTTACACCTTAGGCTCTGCTTCTAACTTGGGCCCAAATTGTAAAATGGTCTTATCTATTGGCGATTTCGTTCCAATTCACATTCCAAGTAATATTCGGCATGCTAATTACATTGCCAGTTGCCAAATTGCATTATCTCTTATAGTTTCCGAGATATGGACTATGGATAATTTACACCTTATTCTCTGCTTCTAACTTGGGCCCAAATTGTAAAATGGTCTTATCTATTGCCGATTTCGTTCCTATTCACATTCCAAGTAATATTCGGCATGCTAATTACATTGCCGGTTGCCAAATTGCATTATCTCTTATAGTTTCCGAGATATGGACTATCGATAATTTACACCTTAGGCTCTGCTTCTAACTTGGGCCCAAATTGTAAAATGGTCTTATCTATTGGCGATTTCATTCCAATTCACATTCCAAGTAATATTCGGCATGCTAATTACATTGCCGGTTGAAAAATTGCATTATCTCTTATAGTTTCCGAGATATGGACTATCGATAATTTACACCTTAGGCTCTGCTTCTAACTTGGGCCCAAATTGTAAAATGGCCTTATCTATTGGCGATTCCGTTCCAATTCACATTCCAAGTAATACTCGGCATGCTGATTACATTGCCGGTTGCCAAATTGCATTATCTCTTATAGTTTCCGAGATATGGACTATCGATAATTTACACCTTAGGCTCTGCTTCTAACTTGGGCCCAAATTGTAAAATGGTCTTATCTATTGGCGATTTCGTTCCAATTCACATTCCAAGTAATATTCGGCATGCTAATTACATTGCCGGTTGCCAAATTGAATTATCTCCTATAGTTTCCAAGATATGGTCTATCGATAATTTACACCTTAGGCTCTGCTTCTAACTTGGGCCCAAATTGTAAAATGGTCTTACCTATTGGCGATTTCGTTCCAATTCACATTCCAAGTAATATTCGGCATGCTAATTACATTGCCGGTGGCCAAGTTGCATTATCTCTTATAGTTTCTGAGATATGGACTATCGATAATTTACACCTTAGTCTCTGCTTCTAACTTGGGCCCTAATTGTAAAATGGTCTTATCTATTGGCGATTTCGTTCCAATTCACATTCCAAGTAATATTCGGAATGCTAATTACATTGCCGGTTCCCAAATTGCATTATCTCTTATAGTTTCCGAGATATGGACTATCGATTATTTTTAACCTTAGGCTCTGCTTCTAACTTGGGCCCAAATTGTAAAATGGTCTTATCTATTGGCGATTTCGTTCCAATTCACATTCCAAGTAGTATTCGGCATGCTAATTACATTGCCGGTTGCCAAATTGCATTATCTCTTATAGTTTCCGAGATATGGACTATCGATAATTTACACCTTAGGCTCTGCTTCTAACTTGGGCCCAAATTGTAAAATCGTCTTATCTATTGGCGATTTCGTTCCAATTCACATTCCAAGTAATATTCGGCATGCTAATTACATTGCCGGTTGCCAAATTGAATTATCTCCTATAGTTTCCAAGATATGGACTATCGATAATTTACACCTTAGGCTCTGCTTCTAACTTGGGCCCAAATTGTAAAATGGTCTTACCTATTGGCGATTTCGTTCCAATTCACATTCCAAGTAATATTCGGCATGCTAATTACATTGCCGGTGGCCAAGTTGCATTATCTCTTATAGTTTCCGAGATATGGACTATCGATAATTTACACCTTAGTCTCTGCTTCTAACTTGGGCCCTAATTGTAAAATGGTCTTATCTATTGGCGATTTCGTTCCAATTCACATTCCAAGTAATATTCGGAATGCTAATTACATTGCCGGTTCCCAAATTGCATTATCTCTTATAGTTTCCGAGATATGGACTATCGATTATTTTTAACCTTAGGCTCTGCTTCTAACTTGGGCCCAAATTGTAAAATGTTCTTATCTATTGGCGATTTCGTTCCAATTCACATTCCAAGTAATATTCGGCATGCTAATTACATTGCCGGTTGCCAAATTGCATTATCTCTTATAGTTTCCGAGATATGGACTATCGATAATTTACACCTTAGGCTCTGCTTCTAACTTGGGCCCAAATTGTAAAATGGCCTTATCTATTGGCGATTTCGTTCCAATTCACATTCCAAGTAATATTCGGCATGCTAATTACATTGCCGGTTGCCAAATTGCATTATCTCTTATAGTTTCCGAGATATGGACTATCGATAATTTACACCTTAGGCTCTGCTTCTAACTTGGGCCCAAATTGTAAAATGGTCTTATCTATTGGCGATTTCGTTCCAATTCACATTCCAAGTAATATTCGGCATGCTAATTACATTGCCGGTGGCCAAATTGCATTATCTCTTATAGTTTCCGAGATATGGACTATCGATAATTTACACCTTAGGCTCTGCTTCTAACTTGGGCCCAAATTGTAAAATGGTCTTATCTATTGGCGATTTCATTCCAATTCACATTCCAAGTAATATTCGGCATGCTAATTACATTGCCGGTTGCCAAATTGCATTATCTCTTATAGTTTCCGAGATATGGACTATCGATAATTTACACCTTAGGCTGTGCTTCTAACTTGGGCCCAAATTGTAATATGGTCTTATCTATTGGCGATTTCGTTCCAATTCACATTCCAAGTAATATTCGGCATGCTAATTACATTGCCGGTTGCCAAATTGCATTATCTCTTATAGTTTCCGAGATATGGACTATCGATAATTTACACCTTAGGCTCTGCTTCTAACTTGGGCCCAAATTGTAAAATGGTCTTATCTATTGGCGGTTTCGTTCCAATTCACATTCCAAGTAATATTCGGCATGCTAATTACATTGCCGGTTGCCAAATTGAATTATCTCCTGTAGTTTCCAAGATATGGACTATCGATAATTTACACCTTAGGCTCTGCTTCTAACTTGGGCCCAAATTGTAAAATGGTCTTACCTATTGGCGATTTCGTTCCAATTCACATTCCAAGTAATATTCGGCATGCTAATTACATTGCCGGTGGCCAAGTTGCATTATCTCTTATAGTTTCCGAGATATGGACTATCGATAATTTACACCTTAGTCTCTGCTTCTAACTTGGGCCCAAATTGTAAAATGGTCTTATCTATTGGCGATTTCGTTCCAATTCACATTCCAAGTAATATTCGGAATGCTAATTACATTGCCGGTTCCCAAATTGCATTATCTCTTATAGTTTCCGAGATATGGACTATCGATTATTTTTAACCTTAGGCTCTGCTTCTAACTTGGGCCCGAACTGTAAAATGGTCTTATCTATTGGCGATTTCGTTCCAATTCACATTCCAAGTAGTATTCGGCATGCTAATTACATTGCCGGTTGCCAAATTGCATTATCTCTTATAGTTTCCGAGATATGGACTATCGATAATTTACACCTTAGGCTCTGCTTCTAACTTGGGCCCAAATTGTAAAATGGTCTTATCTATTGGCAATTTCGTTCCAATTCACATTCCAAGTAATATTCGGCATGCTAATTACATTGCCAGTTGCCAAATTGCATTATCTCTTATAGTTTCCGAGATATGGACTATGGATAATTTACACCTTATTCTCTGCTTCTAACTTGGGCCCAAATTGTAAAATGGTCTTATCTATTGCCGATTTCGTTCCTATTCACATTCCAAGTAATATTCGGCATGCTAATTACATTGCCGGTTGCCAAATTGCATTATCTCTTATAGTTTCCGAGATATGGACTATCGATAATTTACACCTTAGGCTCTGCTTCTAACTTGGGCCCAAATTGTAAAATGGTCTTATCTATTGGCGATTTCATTCCAATTCACATTCCAAGTAATATTCGGCATGCTAATTACATTGCCGGTTGAAAAATTGCATTATCTCTTATAGTTTCCGAGATATGGACTATCGATAATTTACACCTTAGGCTCTGCTTCTAACTTGGGCCCAAATTGTAAAATGGCCTTATCTATTGGCGATTTCGTTCCAATTCACATTCCAAGTAATACTCGGCATGCTGATTACATTGCCGGTTGCCAAATTGCATTATCTCTTATAGTTTCCGAGATATGGACTATCGATAATTTACACCTTAGGCTCTGCTTCTAACTTGGGCCCAAATTGTAAAATGGTCTTATCTATTGGCGATTTCGTTCCAATTCACATTCCAAGTAATATTCGGCATGCTAATTACATTGCCGGTTGCCAAATTGAATTATCTCCTATAGTTTCCAAGATATGGACTATCGATAATTTACACCTTAGGCTCTGCTTCTAACTTGGGCCCAAATTGTAAAATGGTCTTACCTATTGGCGATTTCGTTCCAATTCACATTCCAAGTAATATTCGGCATGCTAATTACATTGCCGGTGGCCAAGTTGCATTATCTCTTATAGTTTCCGAGATATGGACTATCGATAATTTACACCTTAGTCTCTGCTTCTAACTTGGGCCCTAATTGTAAAATGGTCTTATCTATTGGCGATTTCGTTCCAATTCACATTCCAATTAATATTCGGAATGCTAATTACATTGCCGGTTCCCAAATTGCATTATCTCTTATAGTTTCCGAGATATGGACTATCGATTATTTTTAACCTTAGGCTCTGCTTCTAACTTGGGCCCAAATTGTAAAATGGTCTTATCTATTGGCGATTTCGTTCCAATTCACATTCCAAGTAGTATTCGGCATGCTAATTACATTGCCGGTTGCCAAATTGCATTATCTCTTATAGTTTCCGAGATATGGACTATCGATAATTTACACCTTAGGCTCTGCTTCTAACTTGGGCCCAAATTGTAAAATCGTCTTATCTATTGGCGATTTCGTTCCAATTCACATTCCAAGTAATATTCGGCATGCTAATTACATTGCCGGTTGCCAAATTGAATTATCTCCTATAGTTTCCAAGATATGGACTATCGATAATTTACACCTTAGGCTCTGCTTCTAACTTGGGCCCAAATTGTAAAATGGTCTTACCTATTGGCGATTTCGTTCCAATTCACATTCCAAGTAATATTCGGCATGCTAATTACATTGCCGGTGGCCAAGTTGCATTATCTCTTATAGTTTCCGAGATATGGACTATCGATAATTTACACCTTAGTCTCTGCTTCTAACTTGGGCCCTAATTGTAAAATGGTCTTATCTATTGGCGATTTCGTTCCAATTCACATTCCAAGTAATATTCGGAATGCTAATTACATTGCCGGTTCCCAAATTGCATTATCTCTTATAGTTTCCGAGATATGGACTATCGATTATTTTTAACCTTAGGCTCTGCTTCTAACTTGGGCCCAAATTGTAAAATGTTCTTATCTATTGGCGATTTCGTTCCAATTCACATTCCAAGTAATATTCGGCATGCTAATTACATTGCCGGCTGCCAAATTGCATTATCTCTTATAGTTTCCGAGATATGGACTATCGATAATTTACACCTTAGGCTCTGCTTCTAACTTGGGCCCAAATTGTAAAATGGCCTTATCTATTGGCGATTTCGTTCCAATTCACATTCCAAGTAATATTCGGCATGCTAATTACATTGCCGGTTGCCAAATTGCATTATCTCTTATAGTTTCCGAGATATGGACTATCGATAATTTACACCTTAGGCTCTGCTTCTAACTTGGGCCCAAATTGTAAAATGGTCTTATCTATTGGCGATTTCGTTCCAATTCACATTCCAAGTAATATTCGGCATGCTAATTACATTGCCGGTGGCCAAATTGCATTATCTCTTATAGTTTCCGAGATATGGACTATCGATAATTTACACCTTAGGCTCTGCTTCTAACTTGGGCCCAAATTGTAAAATGGTCTTATCTATTGGCGATTTCATTCCAATTCACATTCCAAGTAATATTCGGCATGCTAATTACATTGCCGGTTGCCAAATTGCATTATCTCTTATAGTTTCCGAGATATGGACTATCGATAATTTACACCTTAGGCTGTGCTTCTAACTTGGGCCCAAATTGTAATATGGTCTTATCTATTGGCGATTTCGTTCCAATTCACATTCCAAGTAATATTCGGCATGCTAATTACATTGCCGGTTGCCAAATTGCATTATCTCTTATAGTTTCCGAGATATGGACTATCGATAATTTACACCTTAGGCTCTGCTTCTAACTTGGGCCCAAATTGTAAAATGGTCTTATCTATTGGCGGTTTCGTTCCAATTCACATTCCAAGTAATATTCGGCATGCTAATTACATTGCCGGTTGCCAAATTGAATTATCTCCTGTAGTTTCCAAGATATGGACTATCGATAATTTACACCTTAGGCTCTGCTTCTAACTTGGGCCCAAATTGTAAAATGGTCTTACCTATTGGCGATTTCGTTCCAATTCATATTCCAAGTAATATTCGGCATGCTAATTACATTGCCGGTGGCCATGTTGCATTATCTCTTATAGTTTCCGAGATATGGACTATCGATAATTTACACCTTAGTCTCTGCTTCTAACTTGGGCCCAAATTGTAAAATGGTCTTATCTATTGGCGATTTCGTTCCAATTCACATTCCAAGTAATATTCGGAATGCTAATTACATTGCCGGTTCCCAAATTGCATTATCTCTTATAGTTTCCGAGATATGGACTATCGATTATTTTTAACCTTAGGCTCTGCTTCTAACTTGGGCCCGAACTGTAAAATGGTCTTATCTATTGGCGATTTCGTTCCAATTCACATTCCAAGTAGTATTCGGCATGCTAATTACATTGCCGGTTGCCAAATTGCATTATCTCTTATAGTTTCCGAGATATGGACTATCGATAATTTACACCTTAGGCTCTGCTTCTAACTTGGGCCCAAATTGTAAAATGGTCTTATCTATTGGCGATTTCGTTCCAATTCACATTCCAAGTAATATTCGGCATGCTAATTACATTGCCAGTTGCCAAATTGCATTATCTCTTATAGTTTCCGAGATATGGACTATGGATAATTTACACCTTATTCTCTGCTTCTAACTTGGGCCCAAATTGTAAAATGGTCTTATCTATTGCCGATTTCGTTCCTATTCACATTCCAAGTAATATTCGGCATGCTAATTACATTGCCGGTTGCCAAATTGCATTATCTCTTATAGTTTCCGAGATATGGACTATCGATAATTTACACCTTAGGCTCTGCTTCTAACTTGGGCCCAAATTGTAAAATGGTCTTATCTATTGGCGATTTCATTCCAATTCACATTCCAAGTAATATTCGGCATGCTAATTACATTGCCGGTTGAAAAATTGCATTATCTCTTATAGTTTCCGAGATATGGACTATCGTTAATTTACACCTTAGGCTCTGCTTCTAACTTGGGCCCAAATTGTAAAATGGCCTTATCTATTGGCGATTTCGTTCCAATTCACATTCCAAGTAATACTCGGCATGCTGATTACATTGCCGGTTGCCAAATTGCATTATCTCTTATAGTTTCCGAGATATGGACTATCGATAATTTACACCTTAGGCTCTGCTTCTAACTTGGGCCCAAATTGTAAAATGGTCTTATCTATTGGCGATTTCGTTCCAATTCACATTCCAAGTAATATTCGGCATGCTAATTACATTGCCGGTTGCCAAATTGAATTATCTCCTATAGTTTCCAAGATATGGACTATCGATAATTTACACCTTAGGCTCTGCTTCTAACTTGGGCCCAAATTGTAAAATGGTCTTACCTATTGGCGATTTCGTTCCAATTCACATTCCAAGTAATATTCGGCATGCTAATTACATTGCCGGTGGCCAAGTTGCATTATCTCTTATAGTTTCCGAGATATGGACTATCGATAATTTACACCTTAGTCTCTGCTTCTAACTTGGGCCCAAATTGTAAAATGGTCTTATCTATTGGCGATTTCGTTCCAATTCACATTCCAAGTAATATTCGGAATGCTAATTACATTGCCGGTTCCCAAATTGCATTATCTCTTATAGTTTCCGAGATATGGACTATCGATTATTTTTAACCTTAGGCTCTGCTTCTAACTTGGGCCCAAATTGTAAAATGGTCTTATCTATTGGCGATTTCGTTCCAATTCACATTCCAAGTAGTATTCGGCATGCTAATTACATTGCCGGTTGCCAATTGCATTATCTCTTATAGTTTCCGAGATATGGGACTATCGATAATTTACACCTTAGGCTCTGCTTCTAACTTGGGCCCAAATTGTAAAATCGTCTTATCTATTGGCGATTTCGTTCCAATTCACATTCCAAGTAATATTCGGCATGCTAATTACATTGCCGGTTGCCAAATTGAATTATCTCCTATAGTTTCCAAGATATGGACTATCGATAATTTACACCTTAGGCTCTGCTTCTAACTTGGGCCCAAATTGTAAAATGGTCTTACCTATTGGCGATTTCGTTCCAATTCACATTCCAAGTAATATTCGGCATGCTAATTACATTGCCGGTGGCCAAGTTGCATTATCTCTTATAGTTTCCGAGATATGGACTATCGATAATTTACACCTTAGTCTCTGCTTCTAACTTGGGCCCTATTTGTAAAATGGTCTTATCTATTGGCGATTTCGTTCCAATTCACATTCCAAGTAATATTCGGAATGCTAATTACATTGCCGGTTCCCAAATTGCATTATCTCTTATAGTTTCCGAGATATGGACTATCGATTATTTTTAACCTTAGGCTCTGCTTCTAACTTGGGCCCAAATTGTAAAATGTTCTTATCTATTGGCGATTTCGTTCCAATTCACATTCCAAGTAATATTCGGCATGCTAATAACATTGCCGGTTGCCAAATTGCATTATCTCTTATAGTTTCCGAGATATGGACTATCGATAATTTACACCTTAGGCTCTGGTTCTAACTTGGGCCCAAATTGTAAAATGGCCTTATCTATTGGCGATTTCGTTCCAATTCACAATCCAAGTAATATTCGGCATGCTAATTACATTGCCGGTTGCCAAATTGCATTATCTCTTATAGTTTCCGAGATATGGACTATCGATAATTTACACCTTAGGCTCTGCTTCTAACTTGGGCCCAAATTGTAAAATGGTCTTATCTATTGGCGATTTCGTTCCAATTCACATTCCAGGTAATATTCGGCATGCTAATTACATTGCCGGTGGCCAAATTGCATTGTCTCTTATAGTTTCCGAGATATGGACTATCGATAATTTACACCTTAGGCTCTGCTTCTAACTTGGGCCCAAATTGTAAAATGGTCTTATCTATTGGCGATTTCATTCCAATTCACATTCCAAGTAATATTCGGCATGCTAATTACATTGCCGGTTGCCAAATTGCATTATCTCTTATAGTTTCCGAGATATGGACTATCGATAATTTACACCTTAGGCTGTGCTTCTAACTTGGGCCAAATTGTAATATGGTCTTATCTATTGGCGATTTCGTTCCAATTCACATTCCAAGTAATATTCGGCATGCTAATTACATTGCCGGTTGCCAAATTGCATTATCTCTTATAGTTTCCGAGATATGGACTATCGATAATTTACACCTTAGGCTCTGCTTCTAACTTGGGCCCAAATTGTAAAATGGTCCTTATCTATTGGCGATTTCGTTCCAATTCACATTCCAAGTAATATTCGGCATGCTAATTACATTGCCGGTTGCCAAATTGCATTATCTCTTATAGTTTCCGAGATATGGACTATCGATAATTTACACCTTAGGCTCTGCTTCTAACTTGGGCCCAAATTGTAAAATGGTCTTATCTATTGGCGATTTCGTTCCAATTCACACTCCAAGTAATATTCGGCATGCTAATTACATTGCCGGTTGCGAAATTGCATTATCTCTTATAGTTTCCGAGATATGGACTATCGGTAATGTACACCTTAGGCTCTGCTTCTAACTTGGGCCCAAATTGTAAAATGGTCTTATCTATTGGCGATTTCGTTCCAATTCACATTCCAAGTAATATTCGGCATGCTAATTACATTGCCGGTTGCCAAATTGCATTATCTCTTATAGTTTCCGAGATATGGACTATCGATAATTTACACCTTAGGCTCTGCTTCTAACTTGGGCCCAAATTGTAAAATGGTCTTATCTATTGCCGATTTCGTTCCAATTCACATTCCAAGTAATATTCGGCATGCTAATTACATTGCCGGTTGCCAAATTGCATTATCTCTTATAGTTTCCGAGATATGGACTATCGATAATTTACACCTTAGGCTCTGCTTCTAACTTGGGCCCAAATTGTAAAATGGTCTTATCTATTGGCGATTTCATTCCAATTCACATTCCAAGTAATATTCGGCATGCTAATTACATTGCCGGTTGCCAAATTGCATTATCTCTTATAGTTTCCGAGATATGGACTATCGATAATTTACACCTTAGGCTCTGCTTCTAACTTGGGCCCAAATTGTAAAATGGTCTTATCTATTGGCGATTTCGTTCCAATTCACATTCCAAGTAATATTCGGCATGCTAATTACATTGCCGGTTGCCAAATTGCATTATCCCTTGTAGTTTCCGAGATATGGACTATCGATAATTTACACCTTAGGCTCTGCTTCTAACTTGGGCCCAAATTGTAAAATCGCCTTATCTATTGGCGATTTCGTTCCAATTCACATTCCAAGTAATATTCGGCATGCTAATTACATTGCCGGTTGCCAAATTGCATTTTCTCTTATAGTTTCCGAGATATGGACTATCGATAATTTACACTTTAGGCTCTGCTTCTAACTTGGGCCCAAATTGTAAAATGGTCTTATCTATTGGCGATTTCGTTCCAATTCACAGTCCAAGTAATATCCGGCATGCTAATTACATTGCCGGTTGCCAAATTGAATTATCTCTTATAGTTTCCGAGATATGGACTATCGATAATTTACACCTTAGGCTCTGCTTCTAACTTGGGCCCAAATTGTAAAATGGTCTTACCTATTGGCGATTTCGTTCCAATTCACATTCCAAGTAATATTCGGCATGCTAATTACATTGCCGGTTGCGAAATTGCATTATCTCTTATAGTTTCCGAGATATGGACTATCGATAATTTACATCTTAGGCTCTGCTTCTAACTTGGGCCCAAATTGTAAAATGGTCTTATCTATTGGCGATTTCGTTCCAATTCACATTCCAAGTAATATTCGGCATGCTAATTACATTGCCGGTTGCCAAATTGCATTATCTCTTATAGTTTCCGTGATATGGACTATCG
Source organism: Rhynchophorus ferrugineus (assembly GCF_030347505.1). Classification (NCBI taxonomy): domain Eukaryota; kingdom Metazoa; phylum Arthropoda; class Insecta; order Coleoptera; family Curculionidae; genus Rhynchophorus; species Rhynchophorus ferrugineus. The sequence continues at coordinate 91,036 of NW_027472889.1, forward strand.
ATAATTTACACCTTAGTCTCTGCTTCTAACTTGGGCCCAAATTGTAAAATGGTCTTATCTATTTTCGATTTCGTTCCAATTCACATTCCAAGTAATATTCGGCATGCTAATTACATTGCCGGTTGCCAAATTGCATTATCTCTTATAGTTTATGAGATATGGACTATCGATAATTTACACCTTAGGCTCTGCTTCTAACTTGGGCTCAAATTGTAAAATCGTCTTATCAATTGGCGATTTCGTTCCAATTCACATTCCAAGTAATATTCGGCATGCTAATTACATTGCCGGTTGCCAAATTGCATTATCTCTTAGAGTTTCCAAGATATTGACTATCGATAATTTACACCTTAGGCTCTGCTTCTAACTTGGGCCCAAATTGTAAAATGGTCTTATCTATTGGCGATTTCGTTCCAATTCACATTCCAAGTAATATTCGGCATGCTAATTACATTGCCGGTTGCCAAATTGAATTATCTCTTATAGTTTCCGAGATATGGACTATCGATAATTTACACCTTAGGCTCTGCTTCTAACTTGGGCCCAAATTGTAAAATAATCTTATCTATTGGCGATTTCGTTCCAATTCACATTCCAAGTAGTATTCGGCATGCTAATTACATTGCCGGTTGCCAAATTGCATTATCTCTTATAGTTTCCGAGATATGGACTATCGATAATTTACACCTTAGGCTCTGCTTCTAACTTGGGCCCAAATTGTAAAATGGTCTTATCTATTGGCGATTTCGTTCCAATTCACATTCCAAGTAATATTCGGCATGCTAATTACATTGCCAGTTGCCAAATTGCATTATCTCTTATAGTTTCCGAGATATGGACTATGGATAATTTACACCTTAGGCTCTGCTTCTAACTTGGGCCCAAATTGTAAAATGGTCTTATCTATTGGCGATTTCGTTCCAATTCACATTCCAAGTAATATTTGGCATGCTAATTACATTGCCGGTTGCCAAATTGCATTACCTCTTATAGTTTCCGAGATATGGCCTATCGATAATTTACACCTCAGGCTCTGTTTCTAACTTGGGCTCAAATTGTAAAATGGTCTTATCTATTGGCGATTTCGTTCCAATTCACTCTCCAAGTAATATTCGGCATGCTAATTACATTGCCGGTTGCCAAATTGCATTATCTCTTATAGTTTCCGAGATATGGACTATCGATAATTTACACCTTAGGCTCTGCGTCTAACTTGGGCTCAAATTGTAAAATGGTCTTATCTATTGGCGATTTCGTTCCAATTCACATTCCAAGTAATATTCGGCATGCTAATTGCATTGCCGGTTGCCAAATTGCATTATCTCTTATAGCTTCCGAGATATGGACTGTCGATAATTTACACCTTAGGCTCTGCTTCTATCTTGGGCCCAAATTGTAAAATGGTCTTATCTATTGGCGATTTCGTTCCAATTCACTTTCCAAGTAATATTCGGCATGCTAATTACATTGCCGGTTGCCAAATTGCATTATCTCTTGTAGTTTCCGAGATATGGACTATCGATAATTTACACCTTAGGCTCTGCTTCTAACTTGGGCCCAAATTGTAAAATCGCCTTATCTATTGGCGATTTCGTTCCAATTCACATTCCAAGTAATATTCGGCATGCTAATTACATTGCCGGTTGCCAAATTGCATTATCTCTTATAGTTTCCGAGATATGGACTATCGATAATTTACACTTTAGGCTCTGCTTCTAACTTGGGCCCAAATTGTAAAATGGTCTTATCTATTGGCGATTTCGTTCCAATTCACATTCCAAGTAATATCGGGCATGCTAATTACATTGCCGGTTGCCAAATTGAATTATCTCTTATAGTTTCCGAGATATGGACTATCGATAATTTACACCTTAGGCTCTGCTTCTAACTTGGGCCCAAATTGTAAAATGGTCTTACCTATTGGCGATTTCGTTCCAATTCACATTCCAAGTAATATTCGGCATGCTAATTACATTGCCGGTTGCGAAATTGCATTATCTCTTATAGTTTCCGAGATATGGACTATCGATAATTTACATCTTAGGCTCTGCTTCTAACTTGGGCCCAAATTGTAAAATGGCCTTATCTATTGGCGATTTCGTTCCAATTCACATTCCAAGTAATATTCGGCATGCTAATTACATTGCCGGTTGCCAAATTGCATTATCTCTTATAGTTTCCGTGATATGGACAATCGATAATTTACACCTTAGTCTCTGCTTCTAACTTGGGCCCAAATTGTAAAATGGTCTTATCTATTGGCGATTTCGTTCCAATTCACATTCCAAGTAATATTCGGCATGCTAATTACATTGCCGGTTGCCAAATTGCATTATCTCTTATAGTTTATGAGATATGGAATATCGATAATTTACACCTTAGGCTCTGCTTCTAACTTGGGCCCAAATTGTAAAATCGTCTTATCTATTGGCGATTTCGTTCCAATTCACATTCCAAGTAATATTCGGCATGCTAATTACATTGCCGGTTGCCAAATTGCATTATCTCTTATAGTTTCCAAGATATGGACTATCGATAATTTACACCTTAGGCTCTGCTTCTAACTTGGGCCCAAATTGTAAAATGGTCTTATCTATTGGCGATTTCGTTCCAATTCACATTCCAAGTAATATTCGGCATGCTAATTACATTGCCGGTTGCCAAATTGAATTATCTCTTATAGTTTCCGAGATATGGACTATCGATAATTTACACCTTAGGCTCTGCTTCTATCTTGGGCCCAAATTGTAAAATGGTCTTATCTATTGGCGATTTCGTTCCAATTCACATTCCAAGTAGTATTCGGCATGCTAATTACATTGCCGGTTGCCAAATTGCATTATCTCTTATAGTTTCCGAGATATGGACTATCGATAATTTACACATTAGGCTCTGCTTCTAACTTGGGCCCAAATTGTAAAATGGTCTTATCTATTGGCGATTTCGTTCCAATTCACATTCCAAGTAATATTCGGCATGCTAATTACATTGCCAGTTGCCAAATTGCATTATCTCTTATAGTTTCCGAGATATGGACTATGGATAATTTACACCTTAGGCTCTGCTTCTAACTTGGGCCCAAATTGTAAAATGGTCTTATCTATTGGCGATTTCGTTCCAATTCACATTCCAAGTAATATTCGGCATGCTAATTACATTGCCGGTTGCCAAATTGCATTACCTCTTATAGTTTCCGAGATATGGACTATCGATAATTTACACCTCAGGCTCTGTTTCTAACTTGGGCTCAAATTGTAAAATGGTCTTATCTATTGGCGGTTTCGTTCCAATTCACTCTCCAAGTAATATTCGGCATGCTAATTACATTGCCGGTTGCCAAATTGCATTATCTCTTATAGTTTCCGAGATATGGACTATCGATAATTTACACCTTAGGCTCTGCGTCTAACTTGGGCTCAAATTGTAAAATGGTCTTATCTATTGGCGATTTCGTTCCAATTCACTCTCCAAGTAATATTCGGCATGCTAATTACATTGCCGGTTGCCAAATTGCATTATCTCTTATAGTTTCCGAGATATGGACTATCGATAATTTACACCTTAGGCTCTGCTTCTAACTTGGGCCCAAATTGTAAAATGGTCTTATCTATTGGCGTTTTGGTTCCAATTCACTTTCCAAGTAATATTCGGCATGCTAATTACATTGCCGGTTGCCAAATTGCATTATCTCTTATAGTTTCCGAGATATGGACTATCGATAATTTACACCTTAGGCTCTGCTTCTAACTTGGGCCCAAATTGTAAAATGGTCTTATCTATTGGCGATTTCGTTCCAATTCACATTCCAAGTAATATTCGGCATGCTAATTACATTGCCGGTTGCCAAATTGCATTATCTCTTATAGTTTCCGAGATATGGACTATCGATAATTTACACCTTAGGCCCTGCTTCTAACTTGGGCCCAAATTGTAAAATGGTCTTATCTATTGGCGATTTCGTTCCAATTCACATTCCAAGTAATATCCGGCATGCTAATTACATTGCCGGTTGCCAAATTGAATTATCTCTTATAGTTCCCGAGATATGGACTATCGATAATTTACACCTTAGGCTCTGCTTCTAACTTGGGCCCAAATTGTAAAATGGTTTTATCTATTGGCGTTTTGGTTCCAATTCACTTTCCAAGTAATATTCGGCATGCTAATTACATTGCCGGTTGCCAAATTGCATTATCTCTTATAGTTTCCGAGGTATGGACTATCGATAATTTACACCTTAGGCTCTGCTTCTAACTTGGGCCCAAATTGTAAAATGGTGTTATCTATTGGCGATTTCGTTCCAATTCACATTCCAAGTAATATTCGGCATGCTAATTACATTGCCGGTTGCCAAAGTGCATTATCTCTTATAGTTTCCGAGATATGGACTATCGATAATTTACACCTTAGGCCCTGCTTCTAACTTGGGCCCAAATTGTAAAATGGTCTTATCTATTGGCGATTTCGTTCCAATTCACATTCCAAATAATATTCGGCATGCTAATTACATTGCCGGTTGCCAAATTGCATTATCTCTGATAGTTTCCGAGATATGGACTATCGATAATTTACACCTTAGGCTCTGCTTCTAACTTGGGCCCAAATTGTAAAATGGTCTTATCTATTGGCGATTTCGTTCCAATTCACATTCCAAATAATATTCGGCATGCTAATTACATTGCCGGTTGCCAAATTGCATTATCTCTTATAGTTTCCGAGATATGGACTATCGATAATTTACATCTTAGGCTCTGCTTCTAACTTGGGCCCAAATTGTAAAATGGTCTTATCTATTGGCGATTTCGTTCCAATTCACATTCCAAGTAATATTCGGCATGCTAATTACATTGCCGGTTGCCAAATTGCATTATCTCTTATAGTTTCCGAGATATGGACTATCGTTAATTTACACCTTAGGCTCTGCTTCTTACTTGGGCCTAAATTGTAAAATGGTCTTATCTATTGCCGATTTCGTTCCAATTCACATTCCAAGTAATATTCGGCATGCTAATTACATTGCCGGTTGCCAAATTGCATTATCTCTTATAGTTTCCGAGATATGGACTATCGATAATTTACACCTTAGGCTCTGCTTCTAACTTGGGCCCAAATTGTAAAATGGTCTTATCTATTGGCGATTTCGTTCCAATTCACATTCCAAGTAGTATTCGGCATGCTAATTACATTGCCGGTTGCCAAATTGCATTATCTCTTATAGTTTCCGAGATATGGACTATCGATAATTTACACATTAGGCTCTGCTTCTAACTTGGGCCCAAATTGTAAAATGGTCTTATCTATTGGCGATTTCGTTCCAATTCACATTCCAAGTAATATTCGGCATGCTAATTACATTGCCAGTTGCCAAATTGCATTATCTCTTATAGTTTCCGAGATATGGACTATGGATAATTTACACCTTAGGCTCTGCTTCTAACTTGGGCCCAAATTGTAAAATGGTCTTATCTATTGGCGATTTCGTTCCAATTCACATTCCAAGTAATATTCGGCATGCTAATTACATTGCCGGTTGCCAAATTGCATTACCTCTTATAGTTTCCGAGATATGGACTAGCGATAATTTACACCTCAGGCTCTGTTTCTAACTTGGGCTCAAATTGTAAAATGGTCTTATCTATTGGCGATTTCGTTCCAATTCACTCTCCAAGTAATATTCGGCATGCTAATTACATTGCCGGTTGCCAAATTGCATTATCTCTTATAGTTTCCGAGATATGGACTATCGATAATTTACACCTTAGGCTCTGCGTCTAACTTGGGCTCAAATTGTAAAATGGTCTTATCTATTGGCGATTTCGTTCCAATTCACTCTCCAAGTAATATTCGGCATGCTAATTACATTGCCGGTTGCCAAATTGCATTATCTCTTATAGTTTCCGAGATATGGACTATCGATAATTTACACCTTAGGCTCTGCTTCTAACTTGGGCCCAAATTGTAAAATGGTCTTATCTATTGGCGTTTTGGTTCCAATTCACTTTCCAAGTAATATTCGGCATGCTAATTACATTGCCGGTTGCCAAATTGCATTATCTCTTATAGTTTCCGAGATATGGACTATCGATAATTTACACCTTAGGCTCTGTTTCTAACTTGGGCCCAAATTGTAAAATGGTCTTATCTATTGGCGATTTCGTTCCAATTCACATTCCAAGTAATATTCGGCATGCTAATTACATTGCCGGTTGCCAAATTGCATTATCTCTTATAGTTTCCGAGATATGGACTATCGATAATTTACACCTTAGGCCCTGCTTCTAACTTGGGCCCAAATTGTAAAATGGTCTTATCTATTGGCGATTTCGTTCCAATTCACATTCCAAGTAATATCCGGCATGCTAATTACATTGCCGGTTGCCAAATTGAATTATCTCTTATAGTTCCCGAGATATGGACTATCGATAATTTACACCTTAGGCTCTGCTTCTAACTTGGGCCCAAATTGTAAAATGGTTTTATCTATTGGCGTTTTGGTTCCAATTCACTTTCCAAGTAATATTCGGCATGCTAATTACATTGCCGGTTGCCAAATTGCATTATCTCTTATAGTTTCCGAGGTATGGACTATCGATAATTTACACCTTAGGCTCTGCTTCTAACTTGGGCCCAAATTGTAAAATGGTCTTATCTATTGGCGATTTCGTTCCAATTCACATTCCAAGTAATATTCGGCATGCTAATTACATTGCCGGTTGCCAAAGTGCATTATCTCTTATAGTTTCCGAGATATGGACTATCGATAATTTACACCTTAGGCCCTGCTTCTAACTTGGGCCCAAATTGTAAAATGGTCTTATCTATTGGCGATTTCGTTCCAATTCACATTCCAAGTAATATTCGGCATGCTAATTACATTGCCGGTTGCCAAATTGAATTATCTCTTATAGTTCCCGAGATATGGACTATCGATAATTTACACCTTAGGCTCTGCTTCTAACTTGGGCCCAAATTGTAAAATGGTCTTACCTATTGGCGATTTCGTTCCAATTCACATTCCAAATAATATTCGGCATGCTAATTACATTGCCGGTTGCCAAATTGCATTATCTCTGATAGTTTCCGAGATATGGACTATCGATAATTTACACCTTAGGCTCTGCTTCTAACTTGGGCCCAAATTGTAAAATGGTCTTATCTATTGGCGATTTCGTTCCAATTCACATTCCAAATAATATTCGGCATGCTAATTACATTGCCGGTTGCCAAATTGCATTATCTCTTATAGTTTCCGAGATATGGACTATCGATAATTTACATCTTAGGCTCTGCTTCTAACTTGGGCCCAAATTGTAAAATGGTCTTATCTATTGGCGATTTCGTTCCAATTCACATTCCAAGTAATATTCGGCATGCTAATTACATTGCCGGTTGCCAAATTGCATTATCTCTTATAGTTTCCGAGATATGGACTATCGTTAATTTACACCTTAGGCTCTGCTTCTTACTTGGGCCTAAATTGTAAAATGGTCTTATCTATTGCCGATTTCGTTCCAATTCACATTCCAAGTAATATTCGGCATGCTAATTACATTGCCGGTTGCCAAATTGCATTATCTCTTATAGTTTCCGAGATATGGACTATCGATAATTTACACCTTAGGCTCTGCTTCTAACTTGGGCCCAAATTGTAAAATGGTCTTATCTATTGGCGATTTCCTTCCAATTCACATTCCAAGTAATATTCGGCATGCTAATTACATTGCCGGTTGCCAAATTGCAATATCTCTTATAGTTTCCGAGATATGGACTATCGATAATTTACACCTTAGGCTCTGTTTCTAACTTGGGCCCAAATTGTAAAATGGTTTTATCTATTGGCGATTTCGTTCCAATTCACATTCCAAGTAATATTTGGCATGCTAATTACATTGCCGGTTGCCAAATTGCATTATCTCTTATAGTTTCCGAGATATGGACTATCGATAATTTACACCTTAGGCTCTGCTTCTAACTTGGGCCCAAATTGTAAAATGGTCTTATCTATTGGCGATTTCGTTCCAATTCACATTCCAAGTAATATTCGGCATGCTAATTAAATTGCCGGTTGCCAAATTGCATTATCTCTTATAGTTTCCGAGATATGGACTATCGATAATTTACACCTTAGGCTCTGCTTCTAACTTGGGCCCAAATTGTAAAATCGTCTTATCTATTGGCGATTTCGTTCCAATTCACATTCCAAGTAATATTCGGCATGCTAATTACATTGCCGGTTGCCAAATTGCATTATCTCTTATAGTTTCCGAGATATGGACTATCGATAATTTACACCTTAGGCTCTGCTTCTAACTTGGGCCCAAATTGTAAAATGGTCTTATCTATTGGCGATTTCGTTCCAATTCACATTCCAAGTAATATTTGGCATGGTAATTACATTGCCGGTTGCCAAATTGAATTATCTCTTATAGTTTCCGAGATATGGACTATCGATAATTTACACCTTAGGCTCTGCTTTTAACTTGGGCCCAAATTGTAAAATGGTCTTATCTATTGGATATTTCGTTCCAATTCACATTCCAAGTAATATTCGGCATGCTAATTACATTGCCGGTGGCCAAATTGAATTATCTCTTATAGTTTCCGAGATATGGACTATCGATAATTTACACCTTAGGCTCTGCTTCTAACTTGGGCCCAAATTGTAAAATGGTCTTACCTATTGGCGATTTCGTTCCAATTCACATTCCAAGTAATATTCGGCATGCTAATTACATTGCCGGTTGCCAAATTGCATTATCTCTTCTAGTTTCCGAGATATGGACTATCGATAATTTACACCTTAGGCTCTGCTTCTAACTTGGGCCCAAATTGTAAAATGGTCTTATCTATTGGCGATTTCGTTCCAATTCACATTCCAAGTAATATTCGGCATGCTAATTACATTGCCGGTTGCCAAATTGCATTATCTCTTATAGTTTCCGAGATATGGACTATCGATAATTTACACCTTAGGCTCTGCTTCTAACTTGGGCCCAAATTGTAAAATGGTCTTATCTATTGGCGATTTCGTTCCAATTCACACTCCAAGTAATATTCGGCATGCTAATTACATTGCCGGTTGCGAAATTGCATTATCTCTTATAGTTTCCGAGATATGGACTATCAATAATTTACACCTTAGGCTCTGCTTCTAACTTGGGCCCAAATTGTAAAATGGTCTTATCTATTGGCGATTTCGTTCCAATTCACATTCCAAGTAATATTCGGCATGCTAATTACATTGCCGGTTGCCAAATTGCATTATCTCTTATAGTTTCCGAGATATGGACTATCGATAATTTACACCTTAGGCTCTGCTTCTAACTTGGGCCCAAATTGTAAAATGGTCTTATCTATTGGCGATTTCGTTCCAATTCACATTCCAAGTAATATTCGGCATGCTAATTACATTGCCGGTTGCCAAATTGCATTATCTCTTATAGTTTCCGAGATATGTACTATCGATAATTTACACCTTAGGCTCTGCTTCTAACTTGGGCCCAAATTGTAAAATGGTCTTATCTATTGGCGATTTCGTTCCAATTCACATTCCAAGTAATATTCGGCATGCTAATTAAATTGCCGGTTGCCAAATTGCATTATCTCTTATAGTTTCCGAGATATGGACTATCGATAATTTACACCTTAGGCTCTGCTTCTAACTTGGGCCCAAATTGTAAAATGGTCTTACCTATTGGCGATTTCGTTCCAATTCACATTCCAAGTAATATTCGGCATGCTAATTACATTGCCGGTTGCCAAATTGAATTATCTCTTATAGTTCCCGAGATATGGACTATCGATAATTTACACCTTAGGCTCTGCTTCTAACTTGGGCCCAAATTGTAAAATGGTCTTACCTATTGGCGATTTCGTTCCAATTCACATTCCAAATAATATTCGGCATGCTAATTACATTGCCGGTTGCCAAATTGCATTATCTCTGATAGTTTCCGAGATATGGACTATCGATAATTTACACCTTAGGCTCTGCTTCTAACTTGGGCCCAAATTGTAAAATGGTCTTATCTATTGGCGATTTCGTTCCAATTCACATTCCAAATAATATTCGGCATGCTAATTACATTGCCGGTTGCCAAATTGCATTATCTCTTATAGTTTCCGAGATATGGACTATCGATAATTTACATCTTAGGCTCTGCTTCTAACTTGGGCCCAAATTGTAAAATGGTCTTATCTATTGGCGATTTCGTTCCAATTCACATTCCAAGTAATATTCGGCATGCTAATTACATTGCCGGTTGCCAAATTGCATTATCTCTTATAGTTTCCGAGATATGGACTATCGTTAATTTACACCTTAGGCTCTGCTTCTTACTTGGGCCTAAATTGTAAAATGGTCTTATCTATTGCCGATTTCGTTCCAATTCACATTCCAAGTAATATTTGGCATGCTAATTACATTGCCGGTTGCCAAATTGCATTATCTCTTATAGTTTCCGAGATATGGACTATCGATAATTTACACCTTAGGCTCTGCTTCTAACTTGGGCCCAAATTGTAAAATGGTCTTATCTATTGGCGATTTCCTTCCAATTCACATTCCAAGTAATATTCGGCATGCTAATTACATTGCCGGTTGCCAAATTGCAATATCTCTTATAGTTTCCGAGATATGGACTATCGATAATTTACACCTTAGGCTCTGTTTCTAACTTGGGCCCAAATTGTAAAATGGTTTTATCTATTGGCGATTTCGTTCCAATTCACATTCCAAGTAATATTCGGCATGCTAATTACATTGCCGGTTGCCAAATTGCATTATCTCTTATAGTTTCCGAGATATGGACTATCGATAATTTACACCTTAGGCTCTGCTTCTAACTTGGGCCCAAATTGTAAAATGGTCTTATCTATTGGCGATTTCGTTCCAATTCACATTCCAAGTAATATTCGGCATGCTAATTAAATTGCCGGTTGCCAAATTGCATTATCTCTTATAGTTTCCGAGATATGGACTATCGATAATTTACACCTTAGGCTCTGCTTCTAACTTGGGCCCAAATTGTAAAATCGTCTTATCTATTGGCGATTTCGTTCCAATTCACATTCCAAGTAATATTCGGCATGCTAATTACATTGCCGGTTGCCAAATTGCATTATCTCTTATAGTTTCCGAGATATGGACTATCGATAATTTACACCTTAGGCTCTGCTTCTAACTTGGGCCCAAATTGTAAAATGGTCTTATCTATTGGCGATTTCGTTCCAATTCACATTCCAAGTAATATTCGGCATGGTAATTACATTGCCGGTTGCCAAATTGAATTATCTCTTATAGTTTCCGAGATATGGACTATCGATAATTTACACCTTAGGCTCTGCTTTTAACTTGGGCCCAAATTGTAAAATGGTCTTATCTATTGGCGATTTCATTCCAATTCACATTCCAAGTAATATTCGGCATGCTAATTACATTGCCGGTGGCCAAATTGAATTATCTCTTATAGTTTCCGAGATATGGACTATCGATAATTTACACCTTAGGCTCTGCTTCTAACTTGGGCCCAAATTGTAAAATGGTCTTACCTATTGGCGATTTCGTTCCAATTCACATTCCAAGTAATATTCGGCATGCTAATTACATTGCCGGTTGCCAAATTGCATTATCTCTTCTAGTTTCCGAGATATGGACTATCGATAATTTACACCTTAGGCTCTGCTTCTAACTTGGGCCCAAATTGTAAAATGGTCTTATCTATTGGCGATTTCGTTCCAATTCACATTCCAAGTAATATTCGGCATGCTAATTACATTGCCGGTTGCCAAATTGCATTATCTCTTATAGTTTCCGAGATATGGACTATCGATAATTTACACCTTAGGCTCTGCTTCTAACTTGGGCCCAAATTGTAAAATGGTCTTATCTATTGGCGATTTCGTTCCAATTCACACTCCAAGTAATATTCGGCATGCTAATTACATTGCCGGTTGCGAAATTGCATTATCTCTTATAGTTTCCGAGATATGGACTATCAATAATTTACACCTTAGGCTCTGCTTCTAACTTGGGCCCAAATTGTAAAATGGTCTTATCTATTGGCGATTTCGTTCCAATTCACATTCCAAGTAATATTCGGCATGCTAATTACATTGCCGGTTGCCAAATTGCATTATCTCTTATAGTTTCCGAGATATGGACTATCGATAATTTACACCTTAGGCTCTGCTTCTAACTTGGGCCCAAATTGTAAAATAGTCTTATCTATTGGCGATTTCGTTCCAATTCACATTCCAAGTAATATTCGGCATGCTAATTACATTGCCGGTTGCCAAATTGCATTATCTCTTATAGTTTCCGAGATATGTACTATCGATAATTTACACCTTAGGCTCTGCTTCTAACTTGGGCCCAAATTGTAAAATGGTCTTATCTATTGGCGATTTCGTTCCAATTCACATTCCAAGTAATATTCGGCATGCTAATTACTTTGCCGGTTGCCAAATTGCATTATCTCTTATAGTTTCCGAGATATGGACTATCGATAATTTACACCTTAGGCTCTGCTTCTAACTTGGGCCCAAATTGTAAAATGGTCTTATCTATTGCCGATTTCGTTCCAATTCACATTCCAAGTAATATTCGGCATGCTAATTACATTGCCGGTTGCCAAATTGCATTATCTCTTATAGTTTCCGAGATATGGACTAACGATAATTTACACCTTAGGCTCTGCTTCTAACTTGGGCCCAAATTGTAAAATGGACTTATCTATTGGCGATTTCGTTCCAATTCACATTCCAAGTAATATTCGGCATGCTAATTACATTGCCCGTTGCCAAATTGCATTATCTCTTGTAGTTTCCGAGATATGGACTATCGATAATTTACACCTTAGGCTCTGCTTCTAACTTGGGCCCAAATTGTAAAATCGTCTTATCTATTGGCGATTTCGTTCCAATTCACATTCCAAGTAATATTCGGCATGCTAATTACATTGCCGGTTGCCAAATTGCATTATCTCTTATAGTTTCCGAGATATGGACTATCGATAATTTACACCTTAGGCTCTGCTTCTAACTTGGGCCCAAATTGTAAAATGGTCTTATCTATTGGCGATTTCGTTCCAATTCACATTCCAAGTAATATCCGGCATGCTAATTACATTACCGGTTGCCAAATTGAATTATCTCTTATAGTTTCCGAGATATGGACTATCGATAATTTACACCTTAGGCTCTGCTTCTAACTTGGGCCCAAATTGTAAAATGGTCTTATCTATTGGCGATTTCGTTCCAATTCACATTCCAAGTAATATTCGGCATGCTAATTACATTGCCGGTTGCCAAATTGAATTAACTCTTATAGTTTCCGAGATATGGACTATCGATAATTTACACCTTAGGCTCTGCTTCTAACTTGGGCCCAAATTGTAAAATCGTCTTATCTATTGGCGATTTCGTTCCAATTCACATTCCAAGTAATATTCGGCATGCTAATTACATTGCCGGTTGCCAAATTGCATTATCTCTTATAGTTTCCGAGATATGGACTATCGATAATTTACACCTTAGGCTCTGCTTCTAACTTGGGCCCAAATTGTAAAATGGTCTTATCTATTGGCGATTTCGTTCCAATTCACATTCCAAGTAATATTCGGCATGCTAATTACATTGCCGGTTGCCAAATTGAATTAACTCTTATAGTTTCCGAGATATGGACTATCGATAATTTACACCTTAGGCTCTGCTTCTAACTTGGGCCCAAATTGTAAAATGGTCTTATCTATTGGCGATTTCGTTCCAATTCACATTCCAAGTAGTATTCGGCATGCTAATTACATTGCCGGTTGCCAAATTGCATTATCTCTTATAGTTTCCGAGATATGGACTATCGATAATTTACACCTTAGGCTCTGCTTCTAACTTGGGCCCAAATTGTAAAATGGTCTTATCTATTGGCGATTTCGTTCCAATTCACATTCCAAGTAATATTCGGCATGCTAATTACATTGCCGGTTGCCAAATTGCATTATCTCTTATAGTTTCCGAGATATGGACTATCGATAATTTACACCTTAGGCTCTGCTTCTAACTTGGGCCCAAATTGTAAAATGGTCTTATCTATTCGCGATTTCGTCCCAATTCACATTCCAAGTAATATTCGGCATGCTAATTACATTGCCGGTTGCGAAATTGCATTATCTCTTATAGTTTCCGAGATATGGACTATCGATAATTTACACCTTAGGCTCTGCTTCTAACTTGGGCCCAAATTGTAAAATGGTCTTATCTATTGGCGATTTCGTTCCAATTCACATTCCAAATAATATTCGGCATGCTAATTACATTGCCGGTTGCCAAATTGCATTATCTCTGATAGTTTCCGAGATATGGACTATCGATAATTTACACCTTAGGCTCTGCTTCTAACTTGGGCCCAAATTGTAAAATGGTCTTATCTATTGGCGATTTCGTTCCAATTCACATTCCAAATAATATTCGGCATGCTAATTACATTGCCGGTTGCCAAATTGCATTATCTCTTATAGTTTCCGAGATATGGACTATCGATAATTTACATCTTAGGCTCTGCTTCTAACTTGGGCCCAAATTGTAAAATGGTCTTATCTATTGGCGATTTCGTTCCAATTCACATTCCAAATAATATTCGGCATGCTAATTACATTGCCGGTTGCCAAATTGCATTATCTCTTATAGTTTCCGAGATATGGACTATCGATAATTTACATCTTAGGCTCTGCTTCTAACTTGGGCCCAAATTGTAAAATGGTCTTATCTATTGGCGATTTCGTTCCAATTCACATTCCAAGTAATATTCGGCATGCTAATTACATTGCCGGTTGCCAAATTGCATTATCTCTTATAGTTTCCGAGATATGGACTATCGTTAATTTACACCTTAGGCTCTGCTTCTTACTTGGGCCTAAATTGTAAAATGGTCTTATCTATTGCCGATTTCGTTCCAATTCACATTCCAAGTAATATTTGGCATGCTAATTACATTGCCGGTTGCCAAATTGCATTATCTCTTATAGTTTCCGAGATATGGACTATCGATAATTTACACCTTAGGCTCTGCTTCTAACTTGGGCCCAAATTGTAAAATGGTCTTATCTATTGGCGATTTCCTTCCAATTCACATTCCAAGTAATATTCGGCATGCTAATTACATTGCCGGTTGCCAAATTGCAATATCTCTTATAGTTTCCGAGATATGGACTATCGATAATTTACACCTTAGGCTCTGTTTCTAACTTGGGCCCAAATTGTAAAATGGTTTTATCTATTGGCGATTTCGTTCCAATTCACATTCCAAGTAATATTCGGCATGCTAATTACATTGCCGGTTGCCAAATTGCATTATCTCTTATAGTTTCCGAGATATGGACTATCGATAATTTACACCTTAGGCTCTGCTTCTAACTTGGGCCCAAATTGTAAAATGGTCTTATCTATTGGCGATTTCGTTCCAATTCACATTCCAAGTAATATTCGGCATGCTAATTAAATTGCCGGTTGCCAAATTGCATTATCTCTTATAGTTTCCGAGATATGGACTATCGATAATTTACACCTTAGGCTCTGCTTCTAACTTGGGCCCAAATTGTAAAATCGTCTTATCTATTGGCGATTTCGTTCCAATTCACATTCCAAGTAATATTCGGCATGCTAATTACATTGCCGGTTGCCAAATTGCATTATCTTTTATAGTTTCCGAGATATGGACTATCGATAATTTACACCTTAGGCTCTGCTTCTAACTTGGGCCCAAATTGTAAAATGGTCTTATCTATTGGCGATTTCGTTCCAATTCACATTCCAAGTAATATTCGGCATGGTAATTACATTGCCGGTTGCCAAATTGAATTATCTCTTATAGTTTCCGAGATATGGACTATCGATAATTTACACCTTAGGCTCTGCTTTTAACTTGGGCCCAAATTGTAAACTGGTCTTATCTATTGGCGATTTCATTCCAATTCACATTCCAAGTAATATTCGGCATGCTAATTACATTGCCGGTGGCCAAATTGAATTATCTCTTATAGTTTCCGAGATATGGACTATCGATAATTTACACCTTAGGCTCTGCTTCTAACTTGGGCCCAAATTGTAAAATGGTCTTACCTATTGGCGATTTCGTTCCAATTCACATTCCAAGTAATATTCGGCATGCTAATTACATTGCCGGTTGCCAAATTGCATTATCTCTTCTAGTTTCCGAGATATGGACTATCGATAATTTACACCTTAGGCTCTGCTTCTAACTTGGGCCCAAATTGTAAAATGGTCTTATCTATTGGCGATTTCGTTCCAATTCACATTCCAAGTAATATTCGGCATGCTAATTACATTGCCGGTTGCCAAATTGCATTATCTCTTATAGTTTCCGAGATATGGACTATCGATAATTTACACCTTAGGCTCTGCTTCTAACTTGGGCCCAAATTGTAAAATGGTCTTATCTATTGGCGATTTCGTTCCAATTCACACTCCAAGTAATATTCGGCATGCTAATTACATTGCCGGTTGCGAAATTGCATTATCTCTTATAGTTTCCGAGATATGGACTATCAATAATTTACACCTTAGGCTCTGCTTCTAACTTGGGCCCAAATTGTAAAATGGTCTTATCTATTGGCGATTTCGTTCCAATTCACATTCCAAGTAATATTCGGCATGCTAATTACATTGCCGGTTGCCAAATTGCATTATCTCTTATAGTTTCCGAGATATGGACTATCGATAATTTACACCTTAGGCTCTGCTTCTAACTTGGGCCCAAATTGTAAAATAGTCTTATCTATTGGCGATTTCGTTCCAATTAACATTCCAAGTAATATTCGGCATGCTAATTACATTGCCGGTTGCCAAATTGCATTATCTCTTATAGTTTCCGAGATATGGACTATCGATAATTTACACCTTAGGCTCTGCTTCTAACTTGGGCCCAAATTGTAAAATGGTCTTATCTATTGGCGATTTCGTTCCAATTCACACTCCAAGTAATATTCGGCATGCTAATTACATTGCCGGTTGCGAAATTGCATTATCTCTTATAGTTTCCGAGATATGGACTATCAATAATTTACACCTTAGGCTCTGCTTCTAACTTGGGCCCAAATTGTAAAATGGTCTTATCTATTGGCGATTTCGTTCCAATTCACATTCCAAGTAATATTCGGCATGCTAATTACATTGCCGGTTGCCAAATTGCATTATCTCTTATAGTTTCCGAGATATGGACTATCGATAATTTACACCTTAGGCTCTGCTTCTAACTTGGGCCCAAATTGTAAAATAGTCTTATCTATTGGCGATTTCGTTCCAATTCACATTCCAAGTAATATTCGGCATGCTAATTACATTGCCGGTTGCCAAATTGCATTATCTCTTATAGTTTCCGAGATATGTACTATCGATAATTTACACCTTAGGCTCTGCTTCTAACTTGGGCCCAAATTGTAAAATGGTCTTATCTATTGGCGATTTCGTTCCAATTCACATTCCAAGTAATATTCGGCATGCTAATTACTTTGCCGGTTGCCAAATTGCATTATCTCTTATAGTTTCCGAGATATGGACTATCGATAATTTACACCTTAGGCTCTGCTTCTAACTTGGGCCCAAATTGTAAAATGGTCTTATCTATTGCCGATTTCGTTCCAATTCACATTCCAAGTAATATTCGGCATGCTAATTACATTGCCGGTTGCCAAATTGCATTATCTCTTATAGTTTCCGAGATATGGACTAACGATAATTTACACCTTAGGCTCTGCTTCTAACTTGGGCCCAAATTGTAAAATGGACTTATCTATTGGCGATTTCGTTCCAATTCACATTCCAAGTAATATTCGGCATGCTAATTACATTGCCCGTTGCCAAATTGCATTATCTCTTGTAGTTTCCGAGATATGGACTATCGATAATTTACACCTTAGGCTCTGCTTCTAACTTGGGCCCAAATTGTAAAATCGTCTTATCTATTGGCGATTTCGTTCCAATTCACATTCCAAGTAATATTCGGCATGCTAATTACATTGCCGGTTGCCAAATTGCATTATCTCTTATAGTTTCCGAGATATGGACTATCGATAATTTACACCTTAGGCTCTGCTTCTAACTTGGGCCCAAATTGTAAAATGGTCTTATCTATTGGCGATTTCGTTCCAATTCACATTCCAAGTAATATCCGGCATGCTAATTACATTACCGGTTGCCAAATTGAATTATCTCTTATAGTTTCCGAGATATGGACTATCGATAATTTACACCTTAGGCTCTGCTTCTAACTTGGGCCCAAATTGTAAAATGGTCTTATCTATTGGCGATTTCGTTCCAATTCACATTCCAAGTAATATTCGGCATGCTAATTACATTGCCGGTTGCCAAATTGAATTAACTCTTATAGTTTCCGAGATATGGACTATCGATAATTTACACCTTAGGCTCTGCTTCTAACTTGGGCCCAAATTGTAAAATCGTCTTATCTATTGGCGATTTCGTTCCAATTCACATTCCAAGTAATATTCGGCATGCTAATTACATTGCCGGTTGCCAAATTGCATTATCTCTTATAGTTTCCGAGATATGGACTATCGATAATTTACACCTTAGGCTCTGCTTCTAACTTGGGCCCAAATTGTAAAATGGTCTTATCTATTGGCGATTTCGTTCCAATTCACATTCCAAGTAATATTCGGCATGCTAATTACATTGCCGGTTGCCAAATTGAATTAACTCTTATAGTTTCCGAGATATGGACTATCGATAATTTACACCTTAGGCTCTGCTTCTAACTTGGGCCCAAATTGTAAAATGGTCTTATCTATTGGCGATTTCGTTCCAATTCACATTCCAAGTAGTATTCGGCATGCTAATTACATTGCCGGTTGCCAAATTGCATTATCTCTTATAGTTTCCGAGATATGGACTATCGATAATTTACACCTTAGGCTCTGCTTCTAACTTGGGTCCAAATTGTAAAATGGTCTTATCTATTGGCGATTTCGTTCCAATTCACATTCCAAGTAATATTCGGCATGCTAATTACATTGCCGGTTGCCAAATTGCATTATCTCTTATAGTTTCCTAGATATGGACTATCGATAATTTACACCTTAGGCTCTGCTTCTAACTTGGGCCCAAATTGTAAAATGGTCTTATCTATTCGCGATTTCGTCCCAATTCACATTCCAAGTAATATTCGGCATGCTAATTACATTGCCGGTTGCGAAATTGCATTATCTCTTATAGTTTCCGAGATATGGACTATCGATAATTTACACCTTAGGCTCTGCTTCTAACTTGGGCCCAAATTGTAAAATGGTCTTATCTATTGGCGATTTCGTTCCAATTCACATTCCAAGTAATATTCGGCATGCTAATTACATTGCCGGTTGCCAAATTGCATTATCTCTTTTAGTTTCCGAGATATGGACTATCGATAATTTACACCTTAGGCTCTGCTTCTAACTTGGGCCCAAATTGTAAAATGGTCTTATCTATTGGCGATTTCGTTCCAATTCACATTCCAAGTAATATTGGGCATGCTAATTACATTGCCGGTTGCCAAATTGCATTATCTCTTATAGTTTCCGAGATATGGACTATCGATAATTTACACCTTAGGCTCTGCTTCTAACTTGGGCCCAAATTGTAAAATGGAATTATCTATTGGCGATTTCGTTCCAATTCACATTCCAAGTAATATTCGGCATGCTAATTACATTGCCGGTTGCCAAATTGCATTATCTTTTATAGTTTCCGAGATATGGACTATCGATAATTTACACCTTAGGCTCTGCTTCTAACTTGGGCCCAAATTGTAAAATGGTCTTATCTATTGGCGATTTCGTTCCAATTCACATTCCAAGTAATATTCGGCATGCTAATTACATTGCCGGTTGCCAAATTGCATTATCTCTTATAGTTTCCGAGATATGGACTATCGATAATTTACACCTTAGGCTCTGCTTCTAACTTGGGCCCAAATTGTAAAATGGTCTTATCTATTGGCGATTTCGTTCCAATTCACACTCCAAGTAATATTCGGCATGCTAATTACATTGCCGGTTGCGAAATTGCATTATCTCTTATAGTTTCCGAGATATGGACTATCAATAATTTACACCTTAGGCTCTGCTTCTAACTTGGGCCCAAATTGTAAAATGGTCTTATCTATTGGCGATTTCGTTCCAATTCACATTCCAAGTAATATTCGGCATGCTAATTACATTGCCGGTTGCCAAATTGCATTATCTCTTATAGTTTCCGAGATATGGACTATCGATAATTTACACCTTAGGCTCTGCTTCTAACTTGGGCCCAAATTGTAAAATGGTCTTATCTATTGGCGATTTCGTTCCAATTCACATTCCAAGTAGTATTCGGCATGCTAATTACATTGCCGGTTGACAAATTACATTATCTCTTATAGTTTCCGAGATATGGACTATCGATAATTTACACCTTAGCCTCTGCTTCTAACTTGGGCCCAAATTGTAAAATGGTCTTATCTATTGGTGATTTCGTTCCAATTCACATTCCAAGTAATATTCGGCATGCTAATTACATTGCCGGTTGCCAAATTGCATTATCTCTTATAGTTTCCGAGATATGGACTATCGATAATTTACACCTTAGGCTCTGCTTCTAACTTGGGCCCAAATTGTAAAATGGTCTTATCTATTGGCGATTTCGTTCCAATTCACATTCCAAGTAATATTCGGCATGCTAATTACATTGCCTGTTGCCAAATTGCATTATCTCTTATAGTTTCCGAGATATGGACTATCGATAATTTACACCTTAGGCTCTGCTTCTAACTTGGGCCCAAATTGTAAAATGGTCTTATCTATTGGCGATTTCGTTCCAATTCACATTCCAAGTAATATTCGGCATGCTAATTACATTGCCGGTTGCCAAATTGCATTATCTCTTATAGTTTCCGAGATATGGACTATCGATAATTTACACCTTAGGCTCTGCTTCTAACTTGGGCCCAAATTGTAAAATGGTCTTCTCTATTGGCGATTTCGTTCCAATTCACATTCCAAGTAATATTCGGCATGCTAATTACATTGCCGGTGGCCAAGTTGCATTATCTCTTATAGTTTCCGAGATATGGACTATCGATAATTTACACCTTAGGCTCTGCTTCTAACTTGGGCCCAAATTGTAAAATGGTCTTATCTATTGCCGATTTCGTTCCAATTCACATTCCAAGTAATATTCGGCATGCTAATTACATTGCCGGTTCCCAAATTGCATTATCTCTTATAGTTTCCGAGATATGGACTATCGATTATTTTTAACCTTAGGCTCTGCTTCTAACTTGGGCCCAAATTGTAAAATGGTCTTATCTATTGGCGATTTCGTTCCAATTCACATTCCAAGTAGTATTCGGCATGCTAATTACATTGCCGGTTGCCAAATTGCATTATCTCTTATAGTTTCCGAGAATATGGACTATCGATAATTTACACCTTAGGCTCTGCTTCTAACTTGGGCCCAAATTGTAAAATGGTCTTATCTATTGGCGATTTCGTTCCAATTCACATTCCAACTAATATTCGGCATGCTAATTACATTGCCAGTTGCCAAATTGCATTATCTCTTATAGTTTCCGAGATATGGACTATGGATAATTTACACCTTAGGCTCTGCTTCTAACTTGGGCCCAAATTGTAAAATGGTCTTATCTATTGCCGATTTCGTTCCAATTCACATTCCAAGTAATATTCGGCATGCTAATTACATTGCCGGTTGCCAAATTGCATTATCTCTTATAGTTTCCGAGATATGGACTATCGATAATTTACACCTTAGGCTCTGCTTCTAACTTGGGCCCAAATTGTAAAATGGTCTTATCTATTGGCGATTTCGTTCCAATTCACATTCCAAGTAATATTCGGCATGCTAATTACATTGCCGGTTGCCAAATTGCATTATCTCTTATAGTTTCCGAGATATGGACTATCGATAATTTACACCTTAGGCTCTGCTTCTAACTTGGGCCCAAATTGTAAAATGGTCTTATCTATTGGCGATTTCGTTCCAATTCACATTCCAAGTAATATTCGGCATGCTAATTACATTGCCGGTTGCCAAATTGCATTATCTCTTATAGTTTCCGAGATATGGACTATCGATAATTTACACCTTAGGCTCTGCTTCTGACTTGGGCCCAAATTGTAAAATGGTCTTATCTATTGGCGATTTCGTTCCAATTCACATTCCAAGTAATATTCGGCATGCGAATTACATTGCCGGTTGCCATATTGCATTATCTCTTATAGTTTCCGAGATATGGACTATCGATAATTTACACCTTAGGCTCTGCTTCTAACTTGGGCCCAAATTGTAAAATGGTCTTATCTATTGGCGATTTCGTTCCAATTCACATTCCAAGTAATATTCGGCATGCTAATTACATTGCCAGTTGCCAAATTGCATTATCTCTTATAGTTTCCGAGATATGGACTATGGATAATTTACACCTTAGGCTCTGCTTCTAACTTGTGCCCAAATTGTAAAATGGTCTTATCTATTGGCGATTTCTTTCCAATTCACATTCCAAGTAATATTCGGCATGCTAATTACATTGCCGGTTGCCAAATTGCATTATCTCTTATAGTTTACGAGATATGGACTATCGATAATTTACACCTTAGGCTCTGCTTCCAAGTTGGGCCCAAATTGTAAAATGGCCTTATCTATTGGCGATTTCGTTCCAATTCACATTCCAAGTAATACTCGGCATGCTGATTACATTGCCGGTTGCCAAATTGCATTATCTCTTATAGTTTCAGAGATATGGACTATCGATAATTTACACCTTAGGCTCTGCTTCTAACTTGGGCCCAAATTGTAAATTGGTCTTATCTATTGGCGATTTCGTTCCAATTCACATTCCAAGTAATATTCGGCATGCTAATTACATTGCCGGTTGCCAAATTGCATTATCTCTTATAGTTTCCGAGATATGGACTATCGATAATTTACACCTTAGGCTCTGCTTCTAACTTGGGCCCAAATTGTAAAATGGTCTTATCTATTGGCGATTTCGTTCCAATTCACATTCCAAGTAATATTCGGCATGTTAATTAAATTGCCGGTTGCCAAATTGCATTATCTCTTATAGTTTCCGAGATATGGACTATCGATAATTTACACCTTAGGCTCTGCTTCTAACTTGGGCCCAAATTGTAAAATGGTCTTATCTATTGGCGATTTCGTTCCAATTCACATTCCAAGTAATATTCGGCATGCTAATTACATTGCCATTTGCCAAATTGCATTATCTCTTATAGTTTCCGAGATATGGACTATGGATAATTTACACCTTAGGCTCTGCTTCTAACTTGTGCCCAAATTGTAAAATGGTCTTATCTATTGGCGATTTCGTTCCAATTCACATTCCAAGTAATATTCGGCATGCTAATTACATTGCCGGTTGCCAAATTGCATTATCTCTTATAGTTTCCGAGATATGGACTATCGATAATTTACACCTTAGGCTCTGCTTCTAACTTGGGCCCAAATTGTAAAATGGTCTTATCTATTGGCGATTTCGTTCCAATTCACATTCCAAGTAATATTCGGCATGCTAATTACATTGCCGGTTGCCAAATTGCATTATCTCTTATAGTTTCCGAGATATGGACTATCGATAATTTACACCTTAGGCTCTGCTTCTAACTTGGGCCCAAATTGTAAAATGGTCTTATCTATTGGCGATTTCGTTCCAATTCACATTCCAAGTAATATTCGGCATGCTAATTACATTGTCGGTTGCCAAATTGCATTATCTCTTATAGTTTCCGAGATATGGACTATCGATAATTTACACCTTAGGCTCTGCTTCTAACTTGGGCCCAAATTGTAAAATGGTCTTATCTATTGGCGATTTCGTTCCAATTCACATTCCAAGTAGTATTCGGCATGCTAATTACATTGCCGGTTGCCAAATTGCATTATCTCTTATAGTTTCCGAGATATGGACTATCGATAATTTACACCTTAGGCTCTGCTTCTAACTTGGGCCCAAATTGTAAAATGGTCTTATCTATTGGCGATTTCGTTCCAATTCACATTCCAAGTAGTATTCGGCATGCTAATTACATTGCCGGTTGACAAATTGCATTATCTCTTATAGTTTCCGAGATATGGACTATCGATAATTTACACCTTAGCCTCTGCTTCTAACTTGGGCCCAAATTGTAAAATGGTCTTATCTATTGGCGATTTCGTTCCAATTCACATTCCAAGTAATATTCGGCATGCTAATTACATTGCCAGTTGCCAAATTGCATTATCTCTTATAGTTTCCGAGATATGGACTATGGATAATTTACACCTTAGGCTCTGCTTCTAACTTGTGCCCAAATTGTAAAATGGTCTTATCTATTGGCGATTTCGTTCCAATTCACATTCCAAGTAATATTCGGCATGCTAATTACATTGCCGGTTGCCAAATTGCATTATCTCTTATAGTTTCCGAGATATGGACTATCGATAATTTACACCTTAGGCTCTGCTTCTAACTTGGGCCCAAATTGTAAAATGGTCTTATCTATTGGCGACTTCGTTCCAATTCACATTCCAAGTAATATTCGGCATGCTAATTACATTGCCGGTTGCCAAATTGCATTATCTCTTATAGTTTCCGAGATAGGACTATCGATAATTTACACCTTAGGCTCTGCTTCTAACTTGGGCCCAAATTGTAAAATGGTCTTATCTATTGGCGATTTCGTTCCAATTCACATTCCAAGTAATATTCGGCATGCTAATTACATTGCCGGTTACCAAATTGCATTATCTCTTATAGTTTCCGAGATATGGACTATCGATAATATACACCTTAGGCTCTGCTTCTAACTTGGGCCCAAATTGTAAAATGGTCTTATCTATTGGCGATTTCGTTCCAATTCACATTCCAAGTAGTATTCGGCATGCTAATTACATTGCCGGTTGCCAAATTGCATTATCTCTTATAGTTTCCGAGATATGGACTATCGATAATTTACACCTTAGCCTCTGCTTCTAACTTGGGCCCAAATTGTAAAATGGTCTTATCTATTGGCGATTTCGTTCCAATTCACATTCCAAGTAATATTCGGCATGCTAATTACATTGCCAGTTGCCAAATTGCATTATCTCTTATAGTTTCCGAGATATGGACTATGGATAATTTACACCTTAGGCTCTGCTTCTAACTTGTGCCCAAATTGTAAAATGGTCTTATCTATTGGCGATTTCGTTCCAATTCACATTCCAAGTAATATTCGGCATGCTAATTACATTGCCGGTTGCCAAATTGCATTATCTCTTATAGTTTCCGAGATATGGACTATCGATAATTTACACCTTAGGCTCTGCTTCTAACTTGGGCCCAAATTGTAAAATGGTCTTATCTATTGGCGATTTCGTTCCAATTCACATTCCAAGTAATATTCGGCATGCTAATTACATTGCCGGTTGCCAAATTGCATTATCTCTTATAGTTTCCGAGATATGGACTATCGATAATTTACACCTTAGGCTCTGCTTCTAACTTGGGCCCAAATTGTAAAATGGTCTTACCTATTGGCGATTTCGTTCCAATTCACATTCCAAGTAATATTCGGCATGCTAATTACATTGCCGGTTGCCAAATTGCATTATCTCTTATAGTTTCCGAGATATTAACTATCGATAATTTACACCTTAGGCTCTGCTTCTAACTTGGGCCCAAATTGTAAAATGGTCTTATCTATTGGCGATTTCGTTCCAATTCACATTCCAAGTAATATTCGGCATGCTAATTACATTGCCGGTTGCCAAATTGCATTATCTCTTATAGTTTCCGAGATATGGACTATCGATAATTTACACCTTAGGCTCTGCTTCTAACTTGGGCCCAAATTGTAAAATGGTCTTATCTATTGGCGATTTCGTTCCAATTCACATTCCAAGTAATATTCGGCATGCTAATTACATTGCCGGTGGCCAAATTGAATTATCTCTTATAGTTTCCGAGATATGGACTATAGATAATTTACACCTTAGGCTCTGCTTCTAACTTGGGCCCAAATTGTAAAATGGTCTTACCTATTGGCGATTTCGTTCCAATTCACATTCCAAGTAATATTCGGCATGCTAATTACATTGCCGGTTGCCAAATTGCATTATCTCTTATAGTTTCCGAGATATTAACTATCGATAATTTACACCTTAGGCTCTGCTTTTAACTTGGGCCCAAATTGTAAAATGGTCTTATCTATTGGCGATTTCGTTCCAATTCACATTCCAAGTAATATTCGACATGCTAATTACATTGCCGGTTGCCAAATTGCATTATCTCTTATAGTTTCCGAGATATGGACTATCGATAATTTACACCTTAGGCTCTGCTTCTAACTTGGGCCCAAATTGTAAAATGGTCTTATCTATTGTCGATTTCGTTCCAATTCACATTCCAAGTAATATTCGGCATGCTAATTACATTGCCGGTGGCCAAATTGAATTATCTCTTATAGTTTCCGAGATATGGACTATAGATAATTTACACCTTAGGCTGTGCTTCTAACTTGGGCCCAAATTGTAAAATGGTCTTACCTATTGGCGATTTCGTTCCAATTCACATTCCAAGTAATATTCGGCATGCTAATTACATTGCCGGTTGCCAAATTGCATTATCTCTTATAGTTTCCGAGATATTAACTATCGATTATTTACACCTTAGGCTCTGCTTCTAACTTGGGCCCAAATTGTAAAATGGTCTTATCTATTGGCGATTTCGTTCCAATTCACATTCCAAGTAATATTCGGCATGCTAATTACATTGCCGGTTGCCAAATTGCATTATCTCTTATAGTTTCCGAGATATGGACTATCGATAATTTACACCTTAGGCTCTGCTTCTAACTTGGGCCCAAATTGTAAAATGGTCTTCTCTATTGGCGATTTCGTTCCAATTCACATTCCAAGTAATATTCGGCATGCTAATTACATTGCCGGTGGCCAAGTGGCATTATCTCTTATAGTTTCCGAGATATGGACTATCGATAATTTACACCTTAGGCTCTGCTTCTAACTTGGGCCCAAATTGTAAAATGGTCTTATCTATTGGCGATTTCGTTCCAATTCACATTCCAAGTAATATTCGGCATGCTAATTACATTGCCGGTTCCCAAATTGCATTATCTCTTATAGTTTCCGAGATATGGACTATCGATTATTTTTAACCTTAGGCTCTGCTTCTAACTTGGGCCCATACTGTAAAATGGTCTTATCTATTGGCGATTTCGTTCCAATTCACATTCCAAGTAGTATTCGGCATGCTAATTACATTGCCGGTTGCCAAATTGCATTATCTCTTATAGTTTCCGAGATATGGACTATCGATAATTTACACCTTAGGCTCTGCTTCTAACTTGGGCCCAAATTGTAAAATGGTCTTATCTATTGGCGATTTCGTTCCAATTCACATTCCAAGTAATATTCGGCATGCTAATTACATTGCCAGTTGCCAAATTGCATTATCTCTTATAGTTTCCGAGATATGGACTATGGATAATTTACACCTTAGGCTCTGCTTCTAACTTGGGCCCAAATTGTAAAATGGTCTTATCTATTGCCGATTTCGTTCCAATTCACATTCCAAGTAATATTCGGCATGCTAATTACATTGCCGGTTGCCAAATTGCATTATCTCTTATAGTTTCCGAGATATGGACTATCGATAATTTACACCTTAGGCTCTGCTTCTAACTTGGGCCCAAATTGTAAAATGGTCTTATCTATTGGCGATTTCGTTCCAATTCACATTCCAAGTAATGTTCGGCATGCTAATTACATTGCCGGTTGCCAAATTGCATTATCTCTTATAGTTTCCGAGATATGGACTATCGATAATTTACACCTTAGGCTCTGCTTCTAACTTGGGCCCAAATGGTAAAATGGTCTTATCTATTGGCGATTTCGTTCCAATTCACATTCCAAGTAATATTCGGCATGCTAATTACATTGTCGGTTGCCAAATTGCATTATCTCTTATAGTTTCCGAGATATGGACTATCGATAATTTACACCTTAGGCTCTGCTTCTGACTTGGGCCCAAATTGTAAAATGGTCTTATCTATTGGCGATTTCGTTCCAATTCACATTCCAAGTAATATTCGGCATGCTAATTACATTGCCAGTTGCCAAATTGCATTATCTCTTATAGTTTCCGAGATATGGACTATGGATAATTTACACCTTAGGCTCTGCTTCTAACTTGTGCCCAAATTGTAAAATGGTCTTATCTATTGGCGATTTCGTTCCAATTCACATTCCAAGTAATATTCGGCATGCTAATTACATTGCCGGTTGCCAAATTGCATTATCTCTTATAGTTTCCGAGATATGGACTATCGATAATTTACACCTTAGGCTCTGCTTCTAACTTGGGCCCAAATTGTAAAATGGTCTTATCTATTGGCGATTTCGTTCCAATTCACATTCCAAGTAGTATTCGGCATGCTAATTACATTGCCGGTTGCCAAATTGCATTATCTCTTATAGTTTCCGAGATATGGACTATCGATAATTTACACCTTAGCCTCTGCTTCTAACTTGGGCCCAAATTGTAAAATGGTCTTATCTATTGGCGATTTCGTTCCAATTCACATTCCAAGTAATATTCGGCATGCTAATTACATTGCCAGTTGCCAAATTGCATTATCTCTTATAGTTTCCGAGATATGGACTATGGATAATTTACACCTTAGGCTCTGCTTCTAACTTGTGCCCAAATTGTAAAATGGTCTTATCTATTGGCGATTTCGTTCCAATTCACATTCCAAGTAATATTCGGCATGCTAATTACATTGCCGGTTGCCAAATTGCATTATCTCTTATAGTTTCCGAGATATGGACTATCGATAATTTACACCTTAGGCTCTGCTTCTAACTTGGGCCCAAATTGTAAAATGGTCTTATCTATTGGCGATTTCGTTCCAATTCACATTCCAAGTAATATTCGGCATGCTAATTACATTGCCGGTTGCCAAATTGCATTATCTCTTATAGTTTCCGAGATATGGACTATCGATAATTTACACCTTAGGCTCTGCTTCTAACTTGGGCCCAAATTGTAAAATGGTCTTATCTATTGGCGATTTCGTTCCAATTCACATTCCAAGTAATATTCGGCATGCTAATTACATTGCCGGTTGCCAAATTGCATTATCTCTTATAGTTTCCGAGATATGGACTATCGATAATTTACACCTTAGGCTCTGCTTCTAACTTGGGCCCAAATTGTAAAATGGTCTTATCTATTGGCGATTTCGTTCCAATTCACATTCCAAGTAGTATTCGGCATGCTAATTACATTGCCGGTTGACAAATTGCATTATCTCTTATAGTTTCCGAGATATGGACTATCGATAATTTACACCTTAGCCTCTGCTTCTAACTTGGGCCCAAATTGTAAAATGGTCTTATCTATTGGTGATTTCGTTCCAATTCACATTCCAAGTAATATTCGGCATGCTAATTACATTGCCGGTTGCCAAATTGCATTATCTCTTATAGTTTCCGAGATATGGACTATCGATAATTTACACCTTAGGCTCTGCTTCTAACTTGGGCCCAAATTGTAAAATGGTCTTATCTATTGGCGATTTCGTTCCAATTCACATTCCAAGTAATATTCGGCATGCTAATTACATTGCCTGTTGCCAAATTGCATTATCTCTTATAGTTTCCGAGATATGGACTATCGATAATTTACACCTTAGGCTCTGCTTCTAACTTGGGCCCAAATTGTAAAATGGTCTTATCTATTGGCGATTTCGTTCCAATTCACATTCCAAGTAATATTCGGCATGCTAATTACATTGCCGGTTGCCAAATTGCATTATCTCTTATAGTTTCCGAGATATGGACTATCGATAATTTACACCTTAGGCTCTGCTTCTAACTTAGGCCCAAATTGTAAAATGGTCTTATCTATTGGCGATTTCGTTCCAATTCACATTCCAAATAATATTCGGCATGCTAATTACATTGCCGGTTGCCAAATTGCATTATCTCTTATAGTTTCCGAGATATGGACTATCGATAATTTACATCTTAGGCTCTGCTTCTAACTTGGGCCCAAATTGTAAAATGGTCTTATCTATTGGCGATTTCGTTCCAATTCACATTCCAAGTAATATTCGGCATGCTAATTACATTGCCGGTTGCCAAATTGCATTATCTCTTATAGTTTCCGAGATATGGACTATCGATAATTTACACCTTAGGCTCTGCTTCTAACTTGGGCCCAAATTGTAAAATGGTCTTATCTATTGGCGATTTCGTTCCAATTCACATTCCAAATAATATTCGGCATGCTAATTACATTGCCGGTTGCCAAATTGCATTATCTCTTATACTTTCCGAGATATGGACTATCGATAATTTACACCTTAGGCTCTGCTTCTAACTTGGGCCCAAATTGTAAAATGGTCTTATCTATTGGCGATTTCGTTCCAATTCACATTCCAAATAATATTCGGCATGCTAATTACATTGCCGGTTGCCAAATTGCATTATCTCTTATAGTTTCCGAGATATGGACTATCGATAATTTACACCTTAGGCTCTGCTTCTAACTTGGGCCCAAATTGTAAAATGGTCTTATCTATTGGCGATTTCGTTCCAATTCACATTCCAAGTAATATTCGGCATGCTAATTACATTGCCGGTTGCCAAATTGCATTATCTCTTATAGTTTCCGAGATATGGACTATCGATAATTTACATCTTAGGCTCTGCTTCTAACTTGGGCCCAAATTGTAAAATGGTCTTATCTATTGGCGATTTCGTTCCAATTCACATTCCAAATAATATTCGGCATGCTAATTACATTGCCGGTTGCCAAATTGCATTATCTCTTATAGTTTCCGAGATATGGACTATCGATAATTTACATCTTAGGCTCTGCTTCTAACTTGGGCCCAAATTGTAAAATGGTCTTATCTATTGGCGATTTCGTTCCAATTCACATTCCAAGTAATATTCGGCATGCTAATTACATTGCCGGTTGCCAAATTGCATTATCTCTTATAGTTTCCGAGATATGGACTATCGTTAATTTACACCTTAGGCTCTGCTTCTTACTTGGGCCTAAATTGTAAAATGGTCTTATCTATTGCCGATTTCGTTCCAATTCACATTCCAAGTAATATTTGGCATGCTAATTACATTGCCGGTTGCCAAATTGCATTATCTCTTATAGTTTCCGAGATATGGACTATCGATAATTTACACCTTAGGCTCTGCTTCTAACTTGGGCCCAAATTGTAAAATGGTCTTATCTATTGGCGATTTCCTTCCAATTCACATTCCAAGTAATATTCGGCATGCTAATTACATTGCCGGTTGCCAAATTGCAATATCTCTTATAGTTTCCGAGATATGGACTATCGATAATTTACACCTTAGGCTCTGTTTCTAACTTGGGCCCAAATTGTAAAATGGTTTTATCTATTGGCGATTTCGTTCCAATTCACATTCCAAGTAATATTCGGCATGCTAATTACATTGCCGGTTGCCAAATTGCATTATCTCTTATAGTTTCCGAGATATGGACTATCGATAATTTACACCTTAGGCTCTGCTTCTAACTTGGGCCCAAATTGTAAAATGGTCTTATCTATTGGCGATTTCGTTCCAATTCACATTCCAAGTAATATTCGGCATGCTAATTAAATTGCCGGTTGCCAAATTGCATTATCTCTTATAGTTTCCGAGATATGGACTATCGATAATTTACACCTTAGGCTCTGCTTCTAACTTGGGCCCAAATTGTAAAATCGTCTTATCTATTGGCGATTTCGTTCCAATTCACATTCCAAGTAATATTCGGCATGCTAATTACATTGCCGGTTGCCAAATTGCATTATCTTTTATAGTTTCCGAGATATGGACTATCGATAATTTACACCTTAGGCTCTGCTTCTAACTTGGGCCCAAATTGTAAAATGGTCTTATCTATTGGCGATTTCGTTCCAATTCACATTCCAAGTAATGTTCGGCATGGTAATTACATTGCCGGTTGCCAAATTGAATTATCTCTTATAGTTTCCGAGATATGGACTATCGATAATTTACACCTTAGGCTCTGCTTTTAACTTGGGCCCAAATTGTAAACTGGTCTTATCTATTGGCGATTTCATTCCAATTCACATTCCAAGTAATATTCGGCATGCTAATTACATTGCCGGTGGCCAAATTGAATTATCTCTTATAGTTTCCGAGATATGGACTATCGATAATTTACACCTTAGGCTCTGCTTCTAACTTGGGCCCAAATTGTAAAATGGTCTTACCTATTGGCGATTTCGTTCCAATTCACATTCCAAGTAATATTCGGCATGCTAATTACATTGCCGGTTGCCAAATTGCATTATCTCTTCTAGTTTCCGAGATATGGACTATCGATAATTTACACCTTAGGCTCTGCTTCTAACTTGGGCCCAAATTGTAAAATGGTCTTATCTATTGGCGATTTCGTTCCAATTCACATTCCAAGTAATATTCGGCATGCTAATTACATTGCCGGTTGCCAAATTGCATTATCTCTTATAGTTTCCGAGATATGGACTATCGATAATTTACACCTTAGGCTCTGCTTCTAACTTGGGCCCAAATTGTAAAATGGTCTTATCTATTGGCGATTTCGTTCCAATTCACACTCCAAGTAATATTCGGCATGCTAATTACATTGCCGGTTGCGAAATTGCATTATCTCTTATAGTTTCCGAGATATGGACTATCAATAATTTACACCTTAGGCTCTGCTTCTAACTTGGGCCCAAATTGTAAAATGGTCTTATCTATTGGCGATTTCGTTCCAATTCACATTCCAAGTAATATTCGGCATGCTAATTACATTGCCGGTTGCCAAATTGCATTATCTCTTATAGTTTCCGAGATATGGACTATCGATAATTTACACCTTAGGCTCTGCTTCTAACTTGGGCCCAAATTGTAAAATAGTCTTATCTATTGGCGATTTCGTTCCAATTCACATTCCAAGTAATATTCGGCATGCTAATTACATTGCCGGTTGCCAAATTGCATTATCTCTTATAGTTTCCGAGATATGGACTATCGATAATTTACACCTTAGGCTCTGCTTCTAACTTGGGCCCAAATTGTAAAATGGTCTTATCTATTGGCGATTTCGTTCCAATTCACACTCCAAGTAATATTCGGCATGCTAATTACATTGCCGGTTGCGAAATTGCATTATCTCTTATAGTTTCCGAGATATGGACTATCAATAATTTACACCTTAGGCTCTGCTTCTAACTTGGGCCCAAATTGTAAAATGGTCTTATCTATTGGCGATTTCGTTCCAATTCACATTCCAAGTAATATTCGGCATGCTAATTACATTGCCGGTTGCCAAATTGCATTATCTCTTATAGTTTCCGAGATATGGACTATCGATAATTTACACCTTAGGCTCTGCTTCTAACTTGGGCCCAAATTGTAAAATAGTCTTATCTATTGGCGATTTCGTTCCAATTCACATTCCAAGTAATATTCGGCATGCTAATTACATTGCCGGTTGCCAAATTGCATTATCTCTTATAGTTTCCGAGATATGTACTATCGATAATTTACACCTTAGGCTCTGCTTCTAACTTGGGCCCAAATTGTAAAATGGTCTTATCTATTGGCGATTTCGTTCCAATTCACATTCCAAGTAATATTCGGCATGCTAATTACTTTGCCGGTTGCCAAATTGCATTATCTCTTATAGTTTCCGAGATATGGACTATCGATAATTTACACCTTAGGCTCTGCTTCTAACTTGGGCCCAAATTGTAAAATGGTCTTATCTATTGCCGATTTCGTTCCAATTCACATTCCAAGTAATATTCGGCATGCTAATTACATTGCCGGTTGCCAAATTGCATTATCTCTTATAGTTTCCGAGATATGGACTAACGATAATTTACACCTTAGGCTCTGCTTCTAACTTGGGCCCAAATTGTAAAATGGACTTATCTATTGGCGATTTCGTTCCAATTCACATTCCAAGTAATATTCGGCATGCTAATTACATTGCCCGTTGCCAAATTGCATTATCTCTTGTAGTTTCCGAGATATGGACTATCGATAATTTACACCTTAGGCTCTGCTTCTAACTTGGGCCCAAATTGTAAAATCGTCTTATCTATTGGCGATTTCGTTCCAATTCACATTCCAAGTAATATTCGGCATGCTAATTACATTGCCGGTTGCCAAATTGCATTATCTCTTATAGTTTCCGAGATATGGACTATCGATAATTTACACCTTAGGCTCTGCTTCTAACTTGGGCCCAAATTGTAAAATGGTCTTATCTATTGGCGATTTCGTTCCAATTCACATTCCAAGTAATATCCGGCATGCTAATTACATTACCGGTTGCCAAATTGAATTATCTCTTATAGTTTCCGAGATATGGACTATCGATAATTTACACCTTAGGCTCTGCTTCTAACTTGGGCCCAAATTGTAAAATGGTCTTATCTATTGGCGATTTCGTTCCAATTCACATTCCAAGTAATATTCGGCATGCTAATTACATTGCCGGTTGCCAAATTGAATTAACTCTTATAGTTTCCGAGATATGGACTATCGATAATTTACACCTTAGGCTCTGCTTCTAACTTGGGCCCAAATTGTAAAATCGTCTTATCTATTGGCGATTTCGTTCCAATTCACATTCCAAGTAATATTCGGCATGCTAATTACATTGCCGGTTGCCAAATTGCATTATCTCTTATAGTTTCCGAGATATGGACTATCGATAATTTACACCTTAGGCTCTGCTTCTAACTTGGGCCCAAATTGTAAAATGGTCTTATCTATTGGCGATTTCGTTCCAATTCACATTCCAAGTAATATTCGGCATGCTAATTACATTGCCGGTTGCCAAATTGAATTAACTCTTATAGTTTCCGAGATATGGACTATCGATAATTTACACCTTAGGCTCTGCTTCTAACTTGGGCCCAAATTGTAAAATGGTCTTATCTATTGGCGATTTCGTTCCAATTCACATTCCAAGTAGTATTCGGCATGCTAATTACATTGCCGGTTGCCAAATTGCATTATCTCTTATAGTTTCCGAGATATGGACTATCGATAATTTACACCTTAGGCTCTGCTTCTAACTTGGGTCCAAATTGTAAAATGGTCTTATCTATTGGCGATTTCGTTCCAATTCACATTCCAAGTAATATTCGGCATGCTAATTACATTGCCGGTTGCCAAATTGCATTATCTCTTATAGTTTCCTAGATATGGACTATCGATAATTTACACCTTAGGCTCTGCTTCTAACTTGGGCCCAAATTGTAAAATGGTCTTATCTATTCGCGATTTCGTCCCAATTCACATTCCAAGTAATATTCGGCATGCTAATTACATTGCCGGTTGCGAAATTGCATTATCTCTTATAGTTTCCGAGATATGGACTATCGATAATTTACACCTTAGGCTCTGCTTCTAACTTGGG
Organism: Rhynchophorus ferrugineus; assembly: GCF_030347505.1. NCBI lineage: Eukaryota > Metazoa > Arthropoda > Insecta > Coleoptera > Curculionidae > Rhynchophorus > Rhynchophorus ferrugineus. The sequence continues at coordinate 126,563 of NW_027472889.1, forward strand.
CCCAAATTGTAAAATGGTCTTATCTATTGGCGATTTCGTTCCAATTCACATTCCAAGTAATATTCGGCATGCTAATTACATTGCCGGTTGCCAAATTGCATTATCTCTTTTAGTTTCCGAGATATGGACTATCGATAATTTACACCTTAGGCTCTGCTTCTAACTTGGGCCCAAATTGTAAAATGGTCTTATCTATTGGCGATTTCGTTCCAATTCACATTCCAAGTAATATTGGGCATGCTAATTACATTGCCGGTTGCCAAATTGCATTATCTCTTATAGTTTCCGAGATATGGACTATCGATAATTTACACCTTAGGCTCTGCTTCTAACTTGGGCCCAAATTGTAAAATGGAATTATCTATTGGCGATTTCGTTCCAATTCACATTCCAAGTAATATTCGGCATGCTAATTACATTGCCGGTTGCCAAATTGCATTATCTTTTATAGTTTCCGAGATATGGACTATCGATAATTTACACCTTAGGCTCTGCTTCTAACTTGGGCCCAAATTGTAAAATGGTCTTATCTATTGGCGATTTCGTTCCAATTCACATTCCAAGTAATATTCGGCATGCTAATTACATTGCCGGTTGCCAAATTGCATTATCTCTTATAGTTTCCGAGATATGGACTATCGATAATTTACACCTTAGGCTCTGCTTCTAACTTGGGCCCAAATTGTAAAATGGTCTTATCTATTGGCGATTTCGTTCCAATTCACACTCCAAGTAATATTCGGCATGCTAATTACATTGCCGGTTGCGAAATTGCATTATCTCTTATAGTTTCCGAGATATGGACTATCAATAATTTACACCTTAGGCTCTGCTTCTAACTTGGGCCCAAATTGTAAAATGGTCTTATCTATTGGCGATTTCGTTCCAATTCACATTCCAAGTAATATTCGGCATGCTAATTACATTGCCGGTTGCCAAATTGCATTATCTCTTATAGTTTCCGAGATATGGACTATCGATAATTTACACCTTAGGCTCTGCTTCTAACTTTTGCCCAAATTGTAAAATGGTCTTATCTATTGGCGATTTCGTTCCAATTCACATTCCAAGTAATATTCGGCATGCTAATTACATTGCCGGTTGCCAAATTGCATTATCTCTTATAGTTTCCGAGATATGTACTATCGATAATTTACACCTTAGGCTCTGCTTCTAACTTGGGCCCAAATTGTAAAATGGTCTTATCTATTGGCGATTTCGTTCCAATTCACATTCCAAGTAATATTCGGCATGCTAATTACATTGCCGGTTGCCAAATTGCATTATCTCTCATAGTTTCCGAGATATGGACTATCGATAATTTACACCTTAGGCTCTGCTTCTAACTTGGGCCCAAATTGTAAAATGGTCTTATCTATTGCCGATTTCGTTCCAATTCACAGTCCAAGTAATATTCGGCATGCTAATTACATTGCCGGTTGCCAAATTGCATTATCTCTTATAGTTTCCGAGATATGGACTAACGATAATTTACACCTTAGGCTCTGCTTCTAACTTGGGCCCAAATTGTAAAATGGTCTTATCTATTGGCGATTTCGTTCCAATTCACACTCCAAGTAATATTCGGCATGCTAATTACATTGCCGGTTGCGAAATTGCATTATCTCTTATAGTTTCCGAGATATGGACTATCAATAATTTACACCTTAGGCTCTGCTTCTAACTTGGGCCCAAATTGTAAAATGGTCTTATCTATTGGCGATTTCGTTCCAATTCACATTCCAAGTAATATTCGGCATGCTAATTACATTGCCGGTTGCCAAATTGCATTATCTCTTATAGTTTCCGAGATATGGACTATCGATAATTTACACCTTAGGCTCTGCTTCTAACTTGGGCCCAAATTGTAAAATGGTCTTATCTATTGGCGATTTCGTTCCAATTCACATTCCAAGTAATATTCGGCATGCTAATTACATTGCCGGTTGCCAAATTGCATTATCTCTTATAGTTTCCGAGATATGTACTATCGATAATTTACACCTTAGGCTCTGCTTCTAACTTGGGCCCAAATTGTAAAATGGTCTTATCTATTGGCGATTTCGTTCCAATTCACATTCCAAGTAATATTCGGCATGCTAATTACATTGCCGGTTGCCAAATTGCATTATCTCTCATAGTTTCCGAGATATGGACTATCGATAATTTACACCTTAGGCTCTGCTTCTAACTTGGGCCCAAATTGTAAAATGGTCTTATCTATTGCCGATTTCGTTCCAATTCACAGTCCAAGTAATATTCGGCATGCTAATTACATTGCCGGTTGCCAAATTGCATTATCTCTTATAGTTTCCGAGATATGGACTAACGATAATTTACACCTTAGGCTCTGCTTCTAACTTGGGCCCAAATTGTAAAATGGTCTTATCTATTGGCGATTTCGTTCCAATTCACATTCCAAGTAATATTCGGCATGCTAATTACATTGCCCGTTGCCAAATTGCATTATCTCTTGTAGTTTCCGAGATATGGACTATCGATAATTTACACCTTAGGCTCTGCTTCTAACTTGGGCCCAAATTGTAAAATCGTCTTATCTATTGGCGATTTCGTTCCAATTCACATTCCAAGTAATATTCGGCATGCTAATTACATTGCCGTTTGCCAAATTGCATTATCTCTTATAGTTTCCGAGATATGGACTATCGATAATTTACACCTTAGGCTCTGCTTCTAACTTGGGCCCAAATTGTAAAATGGTCTTATCTATTGGCGATTTCGTTCCAATTCACATTCCAAGTAATATCCGGCATGCTAATTACATTACCGGTTGCCAAATTGAATTATCTCTTATAGTTTCCGAGATATGGACTATCGATAATTTACACCTTAGGCTCTGCTTCTAACTTGGGCCCAAATTGTAAAATGGTCTTATCTATTGGCGATTTCGTTCCAATTCACATTCCAAGTAATATTCGGCATGCTAATTACATTGCCGGTTGCCAAATTGAATTAACTCTTATAGTTTCCGAGATATGGACTATCGATAATTTACACCTTAGGCTCTGCTTCTAACTTGGGCCCAAATTGTAAAATCGTCTTATCTATTGGCGATTTCGTTCCAATTCACATTCCAAGTAATATTCGGCATGCTAATTACATTGCCGGTTGCCAAATTGCATTATCTCTTATAGTTTCCGAGATATGGACTATCGATAATTTACACCTTAGGCTCTGCTTCTAACTTGGGCCCAAATTGTAAAATGGTCTTATCTATTGGCGATTTCGTTCCAATTCACATTCCAAGTAATATTCGGCATGCTAATTACATTGCCGGTTGCCAAATTGAATTAACTCTTATAGTTTCCGAGATATGGACTATCGATAATTTACACCTTAGGCTCTGCTTCTAACTTGGGCCCAAATTGTAAAATGGTCTTATCTATTGGCGATTTCGTTCCAATTCACATTCCAAGTAGTATTCGGCATGCTAATTACATTGCCGGTTGCCAAATTGCATTATCTCTTATAGTTTCCGAGATATGGACTATCGATAATTTACACCTTAGGCTCTGCTTCTAACTTGGGCCCAAATTGTAAAATGGTCTTATCTATTGGCGATTTCGTTCCAATTCACATTCCAAGTAATATTCGGCATGCTAATTACATTGCCGGTTGCCAAATTGCATTATCTCTTATAGTTTCCGAGATATGGACTATCGATAATTTACACCTTAGGCTCTGCTTCTAACTTGGGCCCAAATTGTAAAATCGTCTTATCTATTGGCGATTTCGTTCCAATTCACATTCCAAGTAATATTCGGCATGCTAATTACATTGCCGGTTGCCAAATTGCATTATCTCTTATAGTTTCCGAGATATGGACTATCGATAATTTACACCTTAGGCTCTGCTTCTAACTTGGGCCCAAAATGTAAAATGGTCTTATCTATTGGCGATTTCGTTCCAATTCACATTCCAAGTAATATCCGGCATGCTAATTACATTGCCGGTTGCCAAATTGAATTATCTCTTATAGTTTCCAAGATATGGACTATCGATAATTTACACCTTAGGCTCTGCTTCTAACTTGGGCCCAAATTGTAAAATGGTCTTACCTATTGGCGATTTCGTTCCAATTCACATTCCAAGTAATATTCGGCATGCTAATTACATTGCCGGTTGCCAAATTGCATTATCTCTTATAGTTTCCGAGATATGGACTATCGATAATTTACACCTTAGGCTCTGCTTCTAACTTGGGCCCAAATTGTAAAATGGTCTTATCTATTGGCGATTTCGTTCCAATTCACATTCCAAGTAATATTCGGCATGCTAATTACATTGCCGGTTGCCAAATTGAATTAACTCTTATAGTTTCCGAGATATGGACTATCGATAATTTACACCTTAGGCTCTGCTTCTAACTTGGGCCCAAATTGTAAAATGGTCTTATCTATTGGCGATTTCGTTCCAATTCACATTCCAAGTAGTATTCGGCATGCCAATTACATTGCCGGTTGCCAAATTGCATTATCTCTTATAGTTTCCGAGATATGGACTATCGATAATTTACACCTTAGGCTCTGCTTCTAACTTGGGCCCAAATTGTAAAATGGTCTTATCTATTGGCGATTTCGTTCCAATTCACATTCCAAGTAATATTCGGCATGCTAATTACATTGCCGGTTGCCAAATTGCATTATCTCTTATAGTTTCCGAGATATGGACTATCGATAATTTACACCTTAGGCTCTGCTTCTAACTTGGGCCCAGATTGTAAAATGGTCTTATCTATTGGCGATTTCGTCCCAATTCACATTCCAAGTAATATTCGGCATGCTAATTACATTGCCGGTTGCGAAATTGCATTATCTCTTATAGTTTCCGAGATATGGACTATCGATAATTTACACCTTAGGCTCTGCTTCTAACTTGGGCCCAGATTGTAAAATGGTCTTATCTATTGGCGATTTCGTCCCAATTCACATTCCAAGTAATATTGGGCATGCTAATTACATTGCCGGTTGCCAAATTGCATTATCTCTTATAGTTTCCGAGATATGGACTATCGATAATTTACACCTTAGGCTCTGCTTCTAACTTGGGCCCAAATGGTAAAATGGCCTTATCTATTGGCGATTTCGTTCCAATTCACATTCCAAGTAATATTCGGCATGCTAATTACATTGCCGGTTGCCAAATTGCATTATCTTTTATAGTTTCCGAGATATGGACTATCGATAATTTACACCTTAGGCTCTGCTTCTAACTTGGGCCCAAATTGTAAAATGGTCTTATCTATTGGCGATTTCGTTCCAATTCACATTCCAAGTAATATTCGGCATGCTAATTACATTGCCGGTGGCCAAATTGAATTATCTCTTATAGTTTCCGAGATATGGACTATCGATAATTTACACCTTAGGCTCTGCTTCTAACTTGGGCCCAAATTGTAAAAGGGTCTTACCTATTGGCGATTTCGTTCCAATTCACATTCCAAGTAATATTCGGCATGCTAATTACATTGCCGGTTGCCAAATTGCATTATCTCTTATAGTTTCCGAGATATGGACTATCGATAATTTACACCTTAGGCTCTGCTTCTAACTTGGGCCCAAATTGTAAAATGGTCTTATCTATTGGCGATTTCGTTCCAATTAACATTCCAAGTAATATTCGGCATGCTAATTACATTGCCGGTTGCCAAATTGCATTATCTCTTATAGTTTCCGAGATATGGACTATCGATAATTTACACCTTAGGCTCTGCTTCTAACTTGGGCCCAAATTGTAATATGGTCTTATCTATTGGCGATTTCGTTCCAATTAACATTCCAAGTAATATTCGGCATGCTAATTACATTGCCGGTTGCCAAATTGCATTATCTCTTATAGTTTCCGAGATATGGACTATCGATAATTTACACCTTAGGCTCTGCTTCTAACTTGGGCCCAAATTGTAATATGGTCTTATCTATTGGCGATTTCGTTCCAATTCACATTCCAAGTAATATTCGGCATGCTAATTACATTGCCGGTTGCCAAATTGCATTATCTCTTATAGTTTCCGAGATATGGACTATCGATAATTTACACCTTAGGCTCTGCTTCTGACTTGGGCCCAAATTGTAAAATGGTCTTATCTATTGGCGATTTCGTTCCAATTCACATTCCAAGTAGTTTTCGGCATGCTAATTAGATTGCCGGTTGCCAAATTGCATTATCTCTTATAGTTTCCGAGATATGGACTATCGATAATTTACACCTTAGGCTCTGCTTCTAACTTGGGCCCAAATTGTAAAATGGTCTTATCTATTGGCGATTTCGTTCCAATTCACATTCCAAGTAGTATTCGGCATGCTAATTACATTGCCGGTTGCCAAATTGCATTATCTCTTATAGTTTCCGAGATATGGACTATCGATAATTTACACCTTAGGCTCTGCTTCTAACTTGGGCCCAAATTGTAAAATGGTCTTATCTATTGGCGATTTCGTTCCAATTCACATTCCAAGTAATATTCGGCATGCTAATTACATTGCCGGTTGCCAAATTGCATTATCTCTTATAGTTTCCGAGATATGGACTATCGATAATTTACACCTTAGGCTCTGCTTCTAACTTGGGCCCAAATTGTAAAATGGTCTTATCTATTGGCGATTTCGTCCCAATTCACATTCCAAGTAATATTCGGCATGCTAATTACATTGCCGGTTGCGAAATTGCATTATCTCTTATAGTTTCCGAGATATGGACTATCGATAATTTACACCTTAGGCTCTGCTTCTAACTTGGGCCCAAATTGTAAAATGGTCTTATCTATTGGCGATTTCGTTCCAATTCACATTCCAAGTAATATTCGGCATGCTAATTACATTGCCGGTTGCCAAATTGCATTATCTCTTTTAGTTTCCGAGATATGGACTATCGATAATTTACACCTTAGGCTCTGCTTCTAACTTGGGCCCAAATTGTAAAATGGTCTTATCTATTGGCGATTTCGTTCCAATTCACATTCCAAGTAATATTGGGCATGCTAATTACATTGCCGGTTGCCAAATTGCATTATCTCTTATAGTTTCCGAGATATGGACTATCGATAATTTACACCTTAGGCTCTGCTTCTAACTTGGGCCCAAATTGTAAAATGGCCTTATCTATTGGCGATTTCGTTCCAATTCACATTCCAAGTAATATTCGGCATGCTAATTACATTGCCGGTTGCCAAATTGCATTATCTTTTATAGTTTCCGAGATATGGACTATCGATAATTTACACCTTAGGCTCTGCTTCTAACTTGGGCCCAAATTGTAAAATGGTCTTATCTATTGGCGATTTCGTTCCAATTCACATTCCAAGTAATATTCGGCATGCTAATTACATTGCCGGTGGCCAAATTGAATTATCTCTTATAGTTTCCGAGATATGGACTATCGATAATTTACATCTTAGGCTCTGCTTCTAACTTGGGCCCAAATTGTAAAATGGTCTTACCTATTGGCGATTTCGTTCCAATTCACATTCTAAGTAATATTCGGCATGCTAATTACATTGCCGGTTGCCAAATTGCATTATCTCTTATAGTTTCCGAGATATGGACTATCGATAATTTACACCTTAGGCTCTGCTTCTAACTTGGGCCCAAATTGTAAAATGGTCTTATCTATTGGCGATTTCGTTCCAATTAACATTCCAAGTAATATTCGGCATGCTAATTACATTGCCGGTTGCCAAATTGCATTATCTCTTATAGTTTCCGAGATATGGACTATCGATAATTTACACCTTAGGCTCTGCTTCTAACTTGGGATCAAATTGTAATATGGTCTTATCTATTGGCGATTTCGTTCCAATTCACATTCCAAGTTATATTCGGCATGCTAATTACATTGCCGGTTGCCAAATTGCATTATCTCTTATAGTTTCCGAGATATGGACTATCGATAATTTACACCTTAGGCTCTGCTTCTAACTTGGGCCCAAATTGTAAAATGGTCTTATCTATTGGCGATTTCGTTCCAATTCACATTCCAAGTAATATTCGGCATGCTAATTACATTGCCGGTTGCCAAATTGAATTAACTCTTATAGTTTCCGAGATATGGACTATCGATAATTTACACCTTAGGCTCTGCTTCTAACTTGGGCCCAAATTGTAAAATGGTCTTATCTATTGGCGATTTCGTTCCAATTCACATTCCAAGTAGTATTCGCCATGCCAATTACATTGCCGGTTGCCAAATTGCATTATCTCTTATAGTTTCCGAGATATGGACTATCGATAATTTACACCTTAGGCTCTGCTTCTAACTTGGGCCCAAATTGTAAAATGGTCTTATCTATTGGCGATTTCGTTCCAATTCACATTCCAAGTAATATTCGGCATGCTAATTACATTGCCGGTTGCCAAATTGCATTATCTCTTATAGTTTCCGAGATATGGACTATCGATAATTTACACCTTAGGCTCTGCTTCTAACTTGGGCCCAGATTGTAAAATGGTCTTATCTATTGGCGATTTCGTCCCAATTCACATTCCAAGTAATATTCGGCATGCTAATTACATTGCCGGTTGCGAAATTGCATTATCTCTTATAGTTTCCGAGATATGGACTATCGATAATTTACACCTTAGGCTCTGCTTCTAACTTGGGCCCAAATTGTAAAATGGTATAATCTATTGGCGATTTCGTTCCAATTCACATTCCAAGTAATATTCGGCATGCTAATTACATTGCCGGTTGCCAAATTGCATTATCTCTTTTAGTTTCCGAGATATGGACTATCGATAATTTACACCTTAGGCTCTGCTTCTAACTTGGGCCCAAATTGTAAAATGGTCTTATCTATTGGCGATTTCGTTCCAATTCACATTCCAAGTAATATTGGGCATGCTAATTACATTGCCGGTTGCCAAATTGCATTATCTCTTATAGTTTCCGAGATATGGACTATCGATAATTTACACCTTAGGCTCTGCTTCTAACTTGGGCCCAAATGGTAAAATGGCCTTATCTATTGGCGATTTCGTTCCAATTCACATTCCAAGTAATATTCGGCATGCTAATTACATTGCCGGTTGCCAAATTGCATTATCTTTTATAGTTTCCGAGATATGGACTATCGATAATTTACACCTTAGGCTCTGCTTCTAACTTGGGCCCAAATTGTAAAATGGTCTTATCTATTGGCGATTTCGTTCCAATTCACATTCCAAGTAATATTCGGCATGCTAATTACATTGCCGGTGGCCAAATTGAATTATCTCTTATAGTTTCCGAGATATGGACTATCGATAATTTACACCTTAGGCTCTGCTTCTAACTTGGGCCCAAATTGTAAAAGGGTCTTACCTATTGGCGATTTCGTTCCAATTCACATTCCAAGTAATATTCGGCATGCTAATTACATTGCCGGTTGCCAAATTGCATTATCTCTTATAGTTTCCGAGATATGGACTATCGATAATTTACACCTTAGGCTCTGCTTCTAACTTGGGCCCAAATTGTAAAATGGTCTTATCTATTGGCGATTTCGTTCCAATTAACATACCAAGTAATATTCGGCATGCTAATTACATTGCCGGTTGCCAAATTGCATTATCTCTTATAGTTTCCGAGATATGGACTATCGATAATTTACACCTTAGGCTCTGCTTCTAACTTGGGCCCAAATTGTAATATGGTCTTATCTATTGGCGATTTCTTTCCAATTCACATTCCAAGTAATATTCGGCATGCTAATTACATTGCCGGTTGCCAAATTGCATTATCTCTTATAGTTTCCGAGATATGGACTATCGATAATTTACACCTTAGGCTCTGCTTCTGACTTGGGCCCAAATTGTAAAATGGTCTTATCTATTGGCGATTTCGTTCCAATTCACATTCCAAGTAGTTTTCGGCATGCTAATTACATTGCCGGTTGCCAAATTGCATTATCTCTTATAGTTTCCGAGATATGGTCTATCGATAATTTACACCTTAGGCTCTGCTTCTAACTTGGGCCCAAATTGTAAAATGGTCTTATCTATTGGCGATTTCGTTCCAATTCACATTCTAAGTAATATTCGGCATGCTAATTACATTGCCGGTTGCCAAATTGCATTATCTCTTATAGTTTCCGAGATATGGACTATCGATAATTTACACCTTAGGCTCTGCTTCTAACTTGGGCCCAAATTGTAAAATGGTCTTATCTATTGGCGATTTCGTTCCAATTCACACTCCTAGTAATATTCGGCATGCTAATTACATTGCCGGTTGCGAAATTGCATTATCTCTTATAGTTTCCGAGATATGGACTATCAATAATTTACACCTTAGGCTCTGCTTCTAACTTGGGCCCAAATTGTAAAATGGTCTTATCTATTGGCGATTTCGTTCCAATTCACATTCCAAGTAATATTCGGCATGCTAATTACATTGCCGGTTGCCAAATTGCATTATCTCTTATAGTTTCCGAGATATGGACTATCGATAATTTACACCTTAGGCTCTGCTTCTAACTTGGGCCCAAATTGTAAAATGGTCTTATCTATTGGCGATTTCGTTCCAATTCACATTCCAAGTAATATTCGGCATGCTAATTACATTGCCGGTTGCCAAATTGCATTATCTCTTATAGTTTCCGAGATATGGACTATCGATAATGTACACCTTAGGCTCTGTTTCTAACTTGGGCCCAAATTGTTAAATGGTCTTATCTATTGGCGATTTCGTTCCAATTCACATTCCAAGTAATATTCGGCATGCTAATTACATTGCCGGTTGCCAAATTGCATTATCTCTTATAGTTTCCGAGATATGGACTATCGATAATTTACACCTTAGGCTCTGCTTCTAACTTGGGCCCAAATTGTAAAATCGCCTTATCTATTTTCGATTTCGTTCTAATTCACATTCCAAGTAATATTCGACATGCTAATTACATTGCCGTTTGCCAAATTGCATTATCTCTTATAGTTTCCGAGATATGGACTATCGGTAATTTACACCTTAGACTCTGCTTCTAACTTGGGCCCAAATTGTAAGATGGTCTTATCTATTGGCGATTTCGTTCCAATTCACATTCCAAGTAATATTCGGCATGCTAATTACATTGCCGGTTGCCAAATTGCATTATCTCTTATAGTTTCCGAGATATGGACTATCGATAATTTACACCTTAGGCTCTGCTTCTGACTTGGGCCCAAATTGTAAAATGGTCTTATCTATTGGCGATTTCGTTCCAATTCACATTCCAAGTAGTATTCGGCATGCTAATTACATTGCCGGTTGCCAAATTGCATTATCTCTTATAGTTTCCGAGATATGGACTATCGATAATTTACACCTTAGACTCTGCTTCTAACTTGGGCCCAAATTGTAAAATGGTCTTATCTATTGGCGATTTCGTTCCAATTCACATTCCAAGTAATATTCGGCATGCTAATTACATTGCCGGTTGCCAAATTGCATTATCTCTTATAGTTTCCGAGATATGGACTATCGATAATTTACACCTTAGGCTCTGCTTCTAACTTGGGCCCAAATTGTAAAATGGTCTTATCTATTGGCGATTTCGTTCCAATTCACACTCCTAGTAATATTCGGCATGCTAATTACATTGCCGGTTGCGAAATTGCATTATCTCTTATAGTTTCCGAGATATGGACTATCAATAATTTACACCTTAGGCTCTGCTTCTAACTTGGGCCCAATTGTAAATTGGTCTTATCTATTGGCGATTTCGTTCCAATTCACATTCCAAGTAATATTCGGCATGCTAATTACATTGCCGGTTGCCAAATTGCATTATCTCTTATAGTTTCCGAGATATGGACTATCGATAATTTACACCTTAGGCTCTGCTTCTAACTTGGGCCCAAATTGTAAAATGGTCTTATCTATTGGCGATTTCGTTCCAATTCACATTCCAAGTAATATTCGGCATGTTAATTAAATTGCCGGTTGCCAAATTGAATTATCTCTTATAGTTTCCGAGATATGGACTATCGATAATTTACACCTTAGGCTCTGCTTCTAACTTGGGCCCAAATTGTAAAATGGTCTTATCTATTGGCGATTTCGTTCCAATTCACATTCCATGTAATATTCGGCATGCTAATTACATTGCCGGTTGCCAAATTGCATTATCTCTTATAGTTTCCGAGATATGGACTATCGATAATTTACACCTTAGGCTCTGCTTCTAACTTGGGCCCAAATTGTAAAATGGTCTTATCTATTGGCGATTTCGTTCCAATTCACATTCCAAGTAATATTCGGCATGCTAATTACATTGCCGGTTGCCAAATTGCATTATCTCTTATAGTTTCCGAGATATGGACTATCGATAATTTACACCTTAGGCTCTGCTTCTGACTTGGGCCCAAATTGTAAAATGGTCTTATCTATTGGCGATTTCGTTCCAATTCACATTCCAAGTAATATTCGGGATGCGAATTACATTGCCGGTTGCCATATTGCATTATCTCTTATAGTTTCCGAGATATGGACTATCGATAATTTACACCTTAGGCTCTGCTTCTAACTTGGGCCCAAATTGTAAAATGGTCTTATCTATTGGCGATTTCGTTCCAATTCACATTCCAAGTAATATTCGGCATGCTAATTACATTGCCAGTTGCCAAATTGCATTATCTCTTATAGTTTCCGAGATATGGACTATGGATAATTTACACCTTAGGCTCTGCTTCTAACTTGTGCCCAAATTGTAAAATGGTCTTATCTATTGGCGATTTCGTTCCAATTCACATTCCAAGTAATATTCGGCATGCTAATTACATTGCCGGTTGCCAAATTGCATTATCTCTTATAGTTTACGAGATATGGACTATCGATAATTTACACCTTAGGCTCTGCTTCCAAGTTGGGCCCAAATTGTAAAATGGCCTTATCTATTGGCGATTTCGTTCCAATTCACATTCCAAGTAATACTCGGCATGCTGATTACATTGCCGGTTGCCAAATTGCATTATCTCTTATAGTTTCAGAGATATGGACTATCGATAATTTACACCTTAGGCTCTGCTTCTAACTTGGGCCCAAATTGTAAATTGGTCTTATCTATTGGCGATTTCGTTCCAATTCACATTCCAAGTAATATTCGGCATGCTAATTACATTGCCGGTTGCCAAATTGCATTATCTCTTATAGTTTCCGAGATATGGACTATCGATAATTTACACCTTAGGCTCTGCTTCTAACTTGGGCCCAAATTGTAAAATGGTCTTATCTATTGGCGATTTCGTTCCAATTCACATTCCAAGTAATATTCGGCATGTTAATTAAATTGCCGGTTGCCAAATTGCATTATCTCTTATAGTTTCCGAGATATGGACTATCGATAATTTACACCTTAGGCTCTGCTTCTAACTTGGGCCCAAATTGTAAAATCGTCTTATCTATTGGCGATTTCGTTCCAATTCACATTCCAAGTAATATTCGGCATGCTAATTACATTGCCGGTTGCCAAATTGCATTATCTCTTATAGTTTCCGAGATATGGACTATCGATAATTTACACCTTGGGCTCTGCTTCTAACTTGGGCCCAAATTGTAAAATGGTCTTATCTATTGGCGATTTCGTTCCAATTCACATTCCAAGTAATATTCGGCATGCTAATTACATTGCCGGTGGCCAAGTTGCATTATCTCTTATAGTTTCCGAGATATGGACTATCGATAATTTACACCTTAGGCTCTGCTTCTAACTTGGGCCCAAATTGTAAAATGGTCTTATCTATTGGCGATTTCGTCCCAATTCACATTCCAAGTAATATTCGGCATGCTAATTACATTGCCGGTTCCCAAATTGCATTATCTCTTATAGTTTCCGAGATATGGACTATCGATTATTTTTAACCTTAGGCTCTGCTTCTAACTTGGGCCCAAACTGTAAAATGGTCTTATCTATTTTCGATTTCGTTCCAATTCACATTCCAAGTAGTATTCGGCATGCTAATTACATTGCCGGTTGCCAAATTGCATTACCTCTAATAGTTTCCGAGATATGGACTATCGATAATTTACACCTTAGGCTCTGCTTCTAACTTGGGCCCAAATTGTAAAATGGTCTTATCTATTGGCGATTTCGTTCCAATTCACATTCCATGTAATATTCGGCATGCTAATTACATTGCCAGTTGCCAAATTGCATTATCTCTTATAGTTTCCGAGATATGGACTATGGATAATTTACACCTTAGGCTCTGCTTCTAACTTGGGCCCAAATTGTAAAATGGTCTTATCTATTGCCGATATCGTTCCAATTCACATTCCAAGTAATATTCGGCATGCTAATTACATTGCCGGTTGCCAAATTGCATTATCTCTTATAGTTTCCGAGATATGGACTATCGATAATTTACACCTTAGGCTCTGCTTCTAACTTGGGCCCAAATTGTAAAATCGTCTTATCTATTGGCGATTTCGTTCCAATTCACATTCCAAGTAATATTCGGCATGCTAATTACATTGCCGGTTGCCAAATTGCTTTATCTTTTATAGTTTCCGAGATATGGACTATCGATAATTTACACCTTGGGCTCTGCTTCTAACTTGGGCCCAAATTGTAAAATGGTCTTATCTATTGGCGATTTCGTTCCAATTCACATTCCAAGTAATATTCGGCATGCTAATTACATTGCCGGTTGCCAAATTGAATTATCTCCTATAGTTTCCGAGATATGGACTATCGATAATTTACACCTTAGGCTCTGCTTCTAACTTGGGCCCAAATTGTAAAATGGTCTTACCTATTGGCGATTTCGTTCCAATTCACATTCCAAGTAATATTCGGCATGCTAATTACATTGCCGGTGGCCAAGTTGCATTATCTCTTATAGTTTCCGAGATATGGACTATCGATAATTTACACCTTAGGCTCTGCTTCTAACTTGGGCCCAAATTGTAAAATGGTCTTATCTATTGGCGATTTCGTTCCAATTCACATTCCAAGTAATATTCGGCATGCTAATTACATTGCCGGTTCCCAAATTGCATTATCTCTTATAGTTTCCGAGATATGGACTATCGATTATTTTTAACCTTACGCTCTGCTTCTTACTTGGGCCCAAACTGTAAAATGGTCTTATCTATTTTCGATTTCGTTCCAATTCACATTCCAAGTAGTATTCGGCATGCTAATTACATTGCCGGTTGCCAAATTGCATTATCTCTTATAGTTTCCGAGATATGGACTATCGATAATTTACACCTTAGCCTCTGCTTCTAACTTGGGCCCAAATTGTAAAATGGTCTTATCTATTGGCGATTTCGTTCCAATTCACATTCCAAGTAATATTCGGCATGCTAATTACATTGCCAGTTGCCAAATTGCATTATCTCTTATAGTTTCCGAGATATGGACTATGGATAATTTACACCTTAGGCTCTGCTTCTAACTTGTGCCCAAATTGTAAAATGGTCTTATCTATTGGCGATTTCGTTCCAATTCACATTCCAAGTAATATTCGGCATGCTAATTACATTGCCGGTTGCCAAATTGCATTATCTCTTATAGTTTCCGAGATATGGACTATCGATAATTTACACCTTAGGCTCTGCTTCTAACTTGGGCCCAAATTGTAAAATGGTCTTATCTATTGGCGATTTCGTTCCAATTCACATTCCAAGTAATATTCGGCATGCTAATTACATTGCCGGTTGCCAAATTGCATTATCTCTTATAGTTTCCGAGATATGGACTATCGATAATTTACACCTTAGGCTCTGCTTCTAACTTGGGCCCAAATTGTAAAATGGTCTTACCTATTGGCGATTTCGTTCCAATTCACATTCCAAGTAATATTCGGCATGCTAATTACATTGCCGGTTGCCAAATTGCATTATCTCTTATAGTTTCCGAGATATGGACTATCGATAATTTACACCTTAGGCTCTGCTTCTAACTTGGGCCCAAATTGTAAAATGGTCTTATCTATTGGCGATTTCGTTCCAATTCACATTCCAAGTAATATTCGGCATGCTAATTACATTGCCGGTGGCCAAATTGAATTATCTCTTATAGTTTCCGAGATATGGACTATAGATAATTTACACCTTAGGCTCTGCTTCTAACTTGGGCCCAAATTGTAAAATGGTCTTACCTATTGGCGATTTCGTTCCAATTCACATTCCAAGTAATATTCGGCATGCTAATTACATTGCCGGTTGCCAAATTGCATTATCTCTTATAGTTTCCGAGATATTAACTATCGATAATTTACACCTTAGGCTCTGCTTCTAACTTGGGCCCAAATTGTAAAATGGTCTTATCTATTGGCGATTTCGTTCCAATTCACATTCCAAGTAATATTCGACATGCTAATTACATTGCCGGTTGCCAAATTGCATTATCTCTTATAGTTTCCGAGATATGGACTATCGATAATTTACACCTTAGGCTCTGCTTCTAACTTGGGCCCAAATTGTAAAATGGTCTTATCTATTGTCGATTTCGTTCCAATTCACATTCCAAGTAATATTCGGCATGCTAATTACACTGCCGGTGGCCAAATTGAATTATCTCTTATAGTTTCCGAGATATGGACTATAGATAATTTACACCTTAGGCTGTGCTTCTAACTTGGGCCCAAATTGTAAAATGGTCTTACCTATTGGCGATTTCGTTCCAATTCACATTCCAAGTAATATTCGGCATGCTAATTACATTGCCGGTTGCCAAATTGCATTATCTCTTATAGTTTTCCGAGATATTAACTATCGATTATTTACACCTTAGGCTCTGCTTCTAACTTGGGCCCAAATTGTAAAATGGTCTTATCTATTGGCGATTTCGTTCCAATTCACATTCCAAGTAATATTCGGCATGCTAATTACATTGCCGGTTGCCAAATTGCATTATCTCTTATAGTTTCCGAGATATGGACTATCGATAATTTACACCTTAGGCTCTGCTTCTAACTTGGGCCCAAATTGTAAAATGGTCTTCTCTATTGGCGATTTCGTTCCAATTCACATTCCAAGTAATATTCGGCATGCTAATTACATTGCCGGTGGCCAAGTGGCATTATCTCTTATAGTTTCCGAGATATGGACTATCGATAATTTACACCTTAGGCTCTGCTTCTAACTTGGGCCCAAATTGTAAAATGGTCTTATCTATTGGCGATTTCGTTCCAATTCACATTCCAAGTAATATTCGGCATGCTAATTACATTGCCGGTTCCCAAATTGCATTATCTCTTATAGTTTCCGAGATATGGACTATCGATTATTTTTAACCTTAGGCTCTGCTTCTAACTTGGGCCCATACTGTAAAATGGTCTTATCTATTGGCGATTTCGTTCCAATTCACATTCCAAGTAGTATTCGGCATGCTAATTACATTGCCGGTTGCCAAATTGCATTATCTCTTATAGTTTCCGAGATATGGACTATCGATAATTTACACCTTAGGCTCTGCTTCTAACTTGGGCCCAAATTGTAAAATGGTCTTATCTATTGGCGATTTCGTTCCAATTCACATTCCAAGTAATATTCGGCATGCTAATTACATTGCCAGTTGCCAAATTGCATTATCTCTTATAGTTTCCGAGATATGGACTATGGATAATTTACACCTTAGGCTCTGCTTCTAACTTGGGCCCAAATTGTAAAATGGTCTTATCTATTGCCGATTTCGTTCCAATTCACATTCCAAGTAATATTCGGCATGCTAATTACATTGCCGGTTGCCAAATTGCATTATCTCTTATAGTTTCCGAGATATGGACTATCGATAATTTACACCTTAGGCTCTGCTTCTAACTTGGGCCCAAATTGTAAAATGGTCTTATCTATTGGCGATTTCGTTCCAATTCACATTCCAAGTAATGTTCGGCATGCTAATTACATTGCCGGTTGCCAAATTGCATTATCTCTTATAGTTTCCGAGATATGGACTATCGATAATTTACACCTTAGGCTCTGCTTCTAACTTGGGCCCAAATGGTAAAATGGTCTTATCTATTGGCGATTTCGTTCCAATTCACATTCCAAGTAATATTCGGCATGCTAATTACATTGTCGGTTGCCAAATTGCATTATCTCTTATAGTTTCCGAGATATGGACTATCGATAATTTACACCTTAGGCTCTGCTTCTGACTTGGGCCCAAATTGTAAAATGGTCTTATCTATTGGCGATTTCGTTCCAATTCACATTCCAAGTAATATTCGGCATGCTAATTACATTGCCAGTTGCCAAATTGCATTATCTCTTATAGTTTCCGAGATATGGACTATGGATAATTTACACCTTAGGCTCTGCTTCTAACTTGTGCCCAAATTGTAAAATGGTCTTATCTATTGGCGATTTCGTTCCAATTCACATTCCAAGTAATATTCGGCATGCTAATTACATTGCCGGTTGCCAAATTGCATTATCTCTTATAGTTTCCGAGATATGGACTATCGATAATTTACACCTTAGGCTCTGCTTCTAACTTGGGCCCAAATTGTAAAATGGTCTTATCTATTGGCGATTTCGTTCCAATTCACATTCCAAGTAGTATTCGGCATGCTAATTACATTGCCGGTTGCCAAATTGCATTATCTCTTATAGTTTCCGAGATATGGACTATCGATAATTTACACCTTAGCCTCTGCTTCTAACTTGGGCCCAAATTGTAAAATGGTCTTATCTATTGGCGATTTCGTTCCAATTCACATTCCAAGTAATATTCGGCATGCTAATTACATTGCCAGTTGCCAAATTGCATTATCTCTTATAGTTTCCGAGATATGGACTATGGATAATTTACACCTTAGGCTCTGCTTCTAACTTGTGCCCAAATTGTAAAATGGTCTTATCTATTGGCGATTTCGTTCCAATTCACATTCCAAGTAATATTCGGCATGCTAATTACATTGCCGGTTGCCAAATTGCATTATCTCTTATAGTTTCCGAGATATGGACTATCGATAATTTACACCTTAGGCTCTGCTTCTAACTTGGGCCCAAATTGTAAAATGGTCTTATCTATTGGCGATTTCGTTCCAATTCACATTCCAAGTAATATTCGGCATGCTAATTACATTGCCAGTTGCCAAATTGCATTATCTCTTATAGTTTCCGAGATATGGACTATGGATAATTTACACCTTAGGCTCTGCTTCTAACTTGTGCCCAAATTGTAAAATGGTCTTATCTATTGGCGATTTCGTTCCAATTCACATTCCAAGTAATATTCGGCATGCTAATTACATTGCCGGTTGCCAAATTGCATTATCTCTTATAGTTTACGAGATATGGACTATCGATAATTTACACCTTAGGCTCTGCTTCCAAGTTGGGCCCAAATTGTAAAATGGCCTTATCTATTGGCGATTTCGTTCCAATTCACATTCCAAGTAATACTCGGCATGCTGATTACATTGCCGGTTGCCAAATTGCATTATCTCTTATAGTTTCAGAGATATGGACTATCGATAATTTACACCTTAGGCTCTGCTTCTAACTTGGGCCCAAATTGTAAATTGGCCTTATCTATTGGCGATTTCGTTCCAATTCACATTCCAAGTAATATTCGGCATGCTAATTACATTGCCGGTTGCCAAATTGCATTATCTCTTATAGTTTCCGAGATATGGACTATCGATAATTTACACCTTAGGCTCTGCTTCTAACTTGGGCCCAAATTGTAAAATGGTCTTATCTATTGGCGATTTCGTTCCAATTCACATTCCAAGTAATATTCGGCATGTTAATTAAATTGCCGGTTGCCAAATTGCATTATCTCTTATAGTTTCCGAGATATGGACTATCGATAATTTACACCTTAGGCTCTGCTTCTAACTTGGGCCCAAATTGTAAAATCGTCTTATCTATTGGCGATTTCGTTCCAATTCACATTCCAAGTAATATTCGGCATGCTAATTACATTGCCGGTTGCCAAATTGCATTATCTCTTATAGTTTCCGAGATATGGACTATCGATAATTTACACCTTGGGCTCTGCTTCTAACTTGGGCCCAAATTGTAAAATGGTCTTATCTATTGGCGATTTCGTTCCAATTCACATTCCAAGTAATATTCGGCATGCTAATTACATTGCCGGTGGCCAAGTTGCATTATCTCTTATAGTTTCCGAGATATGGACTATCGATAATTTACACCTTAGGCTCTGCTTCTAACTGGGGCCCAAATTGTAAAATGGTCTTATCTATTGGCGATTTCGTCCCAATTCACATTCCAAGTAATATTCGGCATGCTAATTACATTGCCGGTTCCCAAATTGCATTATCTCTTATAGTTTCCGAGATATGGACTATCGATTATTTTTAACCTTAGGCTCTGCTTCTAACTTGGGCCCAAACTGTAAAATGGTCTTATCTATTTTCGATTTCGTTCCAATTCACATTCCAAGTAGTATTCGGCATGCTAATTACATTGCCGGTTGCCAAATTGCATTACCTCTAATAGTTTCCGAGATATGGACTATCGATAATTTACACCTTAGGCTCTGCTTCTAACTTGGGCCCAAATTGTAAAATGGTCTTATCTATTGGCGATTTCGTTCCAATTCACATTCCATGTAATATTCGGCATGCTAATTACATTGCCAGTTGCCAAATTGCATTATCTCTTATAGTTTCCGAGATATGGACTATGGATAATTTACACCTTAGGCTCTGCTTCTAACTTGGGCCCAAATTGTAAAATGGTCTTATCTATTGCCGATATCGTTCCAATTCACATTCCAAGTAATATTCGGCATGCTAATTACATTGCCGGTTGCCAAATTGCATTATCTCTTATAGTTTCCGAGATATGGACTATCGATAATTTACACCTTAGGCTCTGCTTCTAACTTGGGCCCAAATTGTAAAATCGTCTTATCTATTGGCGATTTCGTTCCAATTCACATTCCAAGTAATATTCGGCATGCTAATTACATTGCCGGTTGCCAAATTGCTTTATCTTTTATAGTTTCCGAGATATGGACTATCGATAATTTACACCTTGGGCTCTGCTTCTAACTTGGGCCCAAATTGTAAAATGGTCTTATCTATTGGCGATTTCGTTCCAATTCACATTCCAAGTAATATTCGGCATGCTAATTACATTGCCGGTTGCCAAATTGAATTATCTCCTATAGTTTCCGAGATATGGACTATCGATAATTTACACCTTAGGCTCTGCTTCTAACTTGGGCCCAAATTGTAAAATGGTCTTACCTATTTGCGATTTCGTTCCAATTCACATTCCAAGTAATATTCGGCATGCTAATTACATTGCCGGTGGCCAAGTTGCATTATCTCTTATAGTTTCCGAGATATGGACTATCGATAATTTACACCTTAGGCTCTGCTTCTAACTTGGGCCCAAATTGTAAAATGGTCTTATCTATTGGCGATTTCGTTCCAATTCACATTCCAAGTAATATTCGGCATGCTAATTACATTGCCGTTTCCCAAATTGCATTATCTCTTATAGTTTCCGAGATATGGACTATCGATTATTTTTAACCTTACGCTCTGCTTCTTACTTGGGCCCAAACTGTAAAATGGTCTTATCTATTTTCGATTTCGTTCCAATTCACATTCCAAGTAGTATTCGGCATGCTAATTACATTGCCGGTTGCCAAATTGCATTATCTCTTATAGTTTCCGAGATATGGACTATCGATAATTTACACCTTAGCCTCTGCTTCTAACTTGGGCCCAAATTGTAAAATGGTCTTATCTATTGGCGATTTCGTTCCAATTCACATTCCAAGTAATATTCGGCATGCTAATTACATTGCCAGTTGCGAAATTGCATTATCTCTTATAGTTTCCGAGATATGGACTATGGATAATTTACACCTTAGGCTCTGCTTCTAACTTGTGCCCAAATTGTAAAATGGTCTTATCTATTGGCGATTTCGTTCCAATTCACATTCCAAGTAATATTCGGCATGCTAATTACATTGCCGGTTGCCAAATTGCATTATCTCTTATAGTTTCCGAGATATGGACTATCGATAATTTACACCTTAGGCTCTGCTTCTAACTTGGGCCCAAATTGTAAAATGGTCTTATCTATTGGCGATTTCGTTCCAATTCACATTCCAAGTAATATTCGGCATGCTAATTACATTGCCGGTTGCCAAATTGCATTATCTCTTATAGTTTCCGAGATATGGACTATCGATAATTTACACCTTAGGCTCTGATTCTAACTTGGGCCCAAATTGTAAAATGGTCTTACCTATTGGCGATTTCGTTCCAATTCACATTCCAAGTAATATTCGGCATGGTAATTACATTGCCGGTTGCCAAATTGCATTATCTCTTATAGTTTCCGAGATATTAACTATCGATAATTTACACCTTAGGCTCTGCTTCTAACTTGGGCCCAAATTGTAAAATGGTCTTATCTATTGGCGATTTCGTTCCAATTCACATTCCAAGTAATATTCGGCATGCTAATTACATTGCCGGTTGCCAAATTGCATTATCTCTTATAGTTTCCGAGATATGGACTATCGATAATTTACACCTTAGGCTCTGCTTCTAACTTGGGCCCAAATTGTAAAATGGTCTTATCTATTGGCGATTTCGTTCCAATTCACATTCCAAGTAATATTCGGCATGCTAATTACATTGCCGGTGGCCAAATTGAATTATCTCTTATAGTTTCCGAGATATGGACTATAGATAATTTACACCTTAGGCTCTGCTTCTAACTTGGGCCCAAATTGTAAAATGGTCTTACCTATTGGCGATTTCGTTCCAATTCACATTCCAAGTAATATTCGGCATGCTAATTACATTGCCGGTTGCCAAATTGCATTATCTCTTATAGTTTCCGAGATATTAACTATCGATAATTTACACCTTAGGCTCTGCTTCTAACTTGGGCCCAAATTGTAAAATGGTCTTATCTATTGGCGATTTCGTTCCAATTCACATTCCAAGTAATATTCGGCATGCTAAATACATTGCCAGTTGCCAAATTGCATTATCTCTTATAGTTTCCGAGATATGGACTATGGATAATTTACACCTTAGGCTCTGCTTCTAACTTGGGCCCAAATTGTAAAATGGTCTTATCTATTGGCGATTTCGTTCCAATTCACATTCCAAGTAATATTCGGCATGCTAATTACATTGCCGGTTGCCAAATTGCATTATCTCTTATAGTTTCCGAGATATGGACTATCGATAATTTACACCTTAGGCTCTGCTTCTAACTTGGGCCCAAATTGTAAAATGGTCTTCTCTATTGGCGATTTCGTTCCAATTCACATTCCAAGTAATATTCGGCATGCTAATTACATTGCCGGTGGCCAAGTGGCATTATCTCTTATAGTTTCCGAGATATGGACTATCGATAATTTACACCTTAGGCTCTGCTTCTAACTTGGGCCCAAATTGTAAAATGGTCTTATCTATTGGCGATTTCGTTCCAATTCACATTCCAAGTAATATTCGGCATGCTAATTACATTGCCGGTTCCCAAATTGCATTATCTCTTATAGTTTCCGAGATATGGACTATCGATTATTTTTAACCTTAGGCTCTGCTTCTAACTTGGGCCCATACTGTAAAATGGTCTTATCTATTGGCGATTTCGTTCCAATTCACATTCCAAGTAGTATTCGGCATGCTAATTACATTGCCGGTTGCCAAATTGCATTATCTCTTATAGTTTCCGAGATATGGACTATCGATAATTTACACCTTAGGCTCTGCTTCTAACTTGGGCCCAAATTGTAAAATGGTCTTATCTATTGGCGATTTCGTTCCAATTCACATTCCAAGTAATATTCGGCATGCTAATTACATTGCCAGTTGCCAAATTGCATTATCTCTTATAGTTTCCGAGATATGGACTATGGATAATTTACACCTTAGGCTCTGCTTCTAACTTGGGCCCAAATTGTAAAATGGTCTTATCTATTGCCGATTTCGTTCCAATTCACATTCCAAGTAATATTCGGCATGCTAATTACATTGCCGGTTGCCAAATTGCATTATCTCTTATAGCTTCCGAGATATGGACTATCGATAATTTACACCTTAGGCTCTGCTTCTAACTTGGGCCCAAATTGTTAAAATGGTCTTATCTATTGGCGATTTCGTTCCAATTCACATTCCAAGTAATGTTCGGCATGCTAATTACATTGCCGGTTGCCATATTGCATTATCTCTTATAGTTTCCGAGATATGGACTATCGATAATTTACACCTTAGGCTCTGCTTCTAACTTGGGCCCAAATGGTAAAATGGTCTTATCTATTGGCGATTTCGTTCCAATTCACATTCCAAGTAATATTCGGCATGCTAATTACATTGTCGGTTGCCAAATTGCATTATCTCTTATAGTTTCCGAGATATGGACTATCGATAATTTACACCTTAGGCTCTGCTTCTGACTTGGGCCCAAATTGTAAAATGGTCTTATCTATTGGCGATTTCGTTCCAATTCACATTCCAAGTAATATTCGGCATGCTAATTACATTGCCAGTTGCCAAATTGCATTATCTCTTATAGTTTCCGAGATATGGACTATGGATAATTTACACCTTAGGCTCTGCTTCTAACTTGTGCCCAAATTGTAAAATGGTCTTATCTATTGGCGATTTCGTTCCAATTCACATTCCAAGTAATATTCGGCATGCTAATTACATTGCCGGTTGCCAAATTGCATTATCTCTTATAGTTTCCGAGATATGGACTATCGATAATTTACACCTTAGGCTCTGCTTCTAACTTGGGCCCAAATTGTAAAATGGTCTTATCTATTGGCGATTTCGTTCCAATTCACATTCCAAGTAGTATTCGGCATGCTAATTACATTGCCGGTTGCCAAATTGCATTATCTCTTATAGTTTCCGAGATATGGACTATCGATAATTTACACCTTAGCCTCTGCTTCTAACTTGGGCCCAAATTGTAAAATGGTCTTATCTATTGGCGATTTCGTTCCAATACACATTCCAAGTAATATTCGGCATGCTAATTACATTGCCAGTTGCCAAATTGCATTATCTCTTATAGTTTCCGAGATATGGACTATGGATAATTTACACCTTAGGCTCTGCTTCTAACTTTTGCCCAAATTGTAAAATGGTCTTATCTATTGGCGATTTCGTTCCAATTCACATTCCAAGTAATATTCGGCATGCTAATTACATTGCCGGTTGCCAAATTGCATTATCTCTTATAGTTTCCGAGATATGGACTATCGATAATTTACACCTTAGGCTCTGCTTCTAACTTGGGCCCAAATTGTAAAATGGTCTTATCTATTGGCGATTTCGTTCCAATTCACATTCCAAGTAATATTCGGCATGCTAATTACATTGCCGGTTGCCAAATTGCATTATCTCTTATAGTTTCCGAGATATGGACTATCGATAATTTACACCTTAGGCTCTGCTTCTAACTTGGGCCCAAATTGTAAAATGGTCTTATCTATTGGCGATTTCGTTCCAATTCACATTCCAAGTAATATTCGGCATGCTAATTACATTGCCGGTTGCCAAATTGCATTATCTCTTATAGTTTCCGAGATATGGACTATCGATAATTTACACCTTAGGCTCTGCTTCTAACTTGGGCCCAAATTGTAAAATGGTCTTATCTATTGGCGATTTCGTTCCAATTCACATTCCAAGTAGTATTCGGCATGCTAATTACATTGCCGGTTGACAAATTGCATTATCTCTTATAGTTTCCGAGATATGGACTATCGATAATTTACACCTTAGCCTCTGCTTCTAACTTGGGCCCAAATTGTAAAATGGTCTTATCTATTGGTGATTTCGTTCCAATTCACATTCCAAGTAATATTCGGCATGCTAATTACATTGCCGGTTGCCAAATTGCATTATCTCTTATAGTTTCCGAGATATGGACTATCGATAATTTACACCTTAGGCTCTGCTTCTAACTTGGGCCCAAATTGTAAAATGGTCTTATCTATTGGCGATTTCGTTCCAATTCACATTCCAAGTAATATTCGGCATGCTAATTACATTGCCTGTTGCCAAATTGCATTATCTCTTATAGTTTCCGAGATATGGACTATCGATAATTTACACCTTAGGCTCTGCTTCTAACTTGGGCCCAAATTGTAAAATGGTCTTATCTATTGGCGATTTCGTTCCAATTCACATTCCAAGTAATATTCGGCATGCTAATTACATTGCCGGTTGCCAAATTGCATTATCTCTTATAGTTTCCGAGATATGGACTATCGATAATTTACACCTTAGGCTCTGCTTCTAACTTGGGCCCAAATTGTAAAATGGCCTTCTCTATTGGCGATTTCGTTCCAATTCACATTCCAAGTAATATTCGGCATGCTAATTACATTGCCGGTGGCCAAGTTGCATTATCTCTTATAGTTTCCGAGATATGGACTATCGATAATTTACACCTTAGGCTCTGCTTCTAACTTGGGCCCAAATTGTAAAATGGTCTTATCTATTGGCGATTTCGTTCCAATTCACATTCCAAGTAGTATTCGGCATGCTAATTACATTGCCGGTTGCCAAATTGCATTATCTCTTATAGTTTCCGAGAATATGGACTATCGATAATTTACACCTTAGGCTCTGCTTCTAACTTGGGCCCAAATTGTAAAATGGTCTTATCTATTGCCGATTTCGTTCCAATTCACATTCCAAGTAATATTCGGCATGCTAATTACATTGCCGGTTCCCAAATTGCATTATCTCTTATAGTTTCCGAGATATGGACTATCGATTATTTTTAACCTTAGGCTCTGCTTCTAACTTGGGCCCAAATTGTAAAATGGTCTTATCTATTGGCGATTTCGTTCCAATTCACATTCCAAGTAGTATTCGGCATGCTAATTACATTGCCGGTTGCCAAATTGCATTATCTCTTATAGTTTCCGAGAATATGGACTATCGATAATTTACACCTTAGGCTCTGCTTCTAACTTGGGCCCAAATTGTAAAATGGTCTTATCTATTGCCGATTTCGTTCCAATTCACATTCCAAGTAATATTCGGCATGCTAATTACATTGCCGGTTGCCAAATTGCATTATCTCTTATAGTTTCCGAGATATGGACTATCGATAATTTACACCTTAGGCTCTGCTTCTAACTTGGGCCCAAATTGTAAAATGGTCTTATCTATTGGCGATTTCGTTCCAATTCACATTCCAAGTAATATTCGGCATGCTAATTACATTGCCGGTTGCCAAATTGCATTATCTCTTATAGTTTCCGAGATATGGACTATCGATAATTTACACCTTAGGCTCTGCTTCTAACTTGGGCCCAAATTGTAAAATGGTCTTATCTATTGGCGATTTCGTTCCAATTCACATTCCAAGTAATATTCGG
Organism: Rhynchophorus ferrugineus; assembly: GCF_030347505.1. Lineage (NCBI taxonomy): Eukaryota > Metazoa > Arthropoda > Insecta > Coleoptera > Curculionidae > Rhynchophorus > Rhynchophorus ferrugineus. The sequence goes on from NW_027472889.1 coordinate 153,849, forward strand.
CATGCTAATTACATTGCCGGTTGCCAAATTGCATTATCTCTTATAGTTTCCGAGATATGGACTATCGATAATTTACACCTTAGGCTCTGCTTCTGACTTGGGCCCAAATTGTAAAATGGTCTTATCTATTGGCGATTTCGTTCCAATTCACATTCCAAGTAATATTCGGCATGCGAATTACATTGCCGGTTGCCATATTGCATTATCTCTTATAGTTTCCGAGATATGGACTATCGATAATTTACACCTTAGGCTCTGCTTCTAACTTGGGCCCAAATTGTAAAATGGTCTTATCTATTGGCGATTTCGTTCCAATTCACATTCCAAGTAATATTCGGCATGCTAATTACATTGCCAGTTGCCAAATTGCATTATCTCTTATAGTTTCCGAGATATGGACTATGGATAATTTACACCTTAGGCTCTGCTTCTAACTTGTGCCCAAATTGTAAAATGGTCTTATCTATTGGCGATTTCTTTCCAATTCACATTCCAAGTAATATTCGGCATGCTAATTACATTGCCGGTTGCCAAATTGCATTATCTCTTATAGTTTACGAGATATGGACTATCGATAATTTACACCTTAGGCTCTGCTTCCAAGTTGGGCCCAAATTGTAAAATGGCCTTATCTATTGGCGATTTCGTTCCAATTCACATTCCAAGTAATACTCGGCATGCTGATTACATTGCCGGTTGCCAAATTGCATTATCTCTTATAGTTTCAGAGATATGGACTATCGATAATTTACACCTTAGGCTCTGCTTCTAACTTGGGCCCAAATTGTAAATTGGTCTTATCTATTGGCGATTTCGTTCCAATTCACATTCCAAGTAATATTCGGCATGCTAATTACATTGCCGGTTGCCAAATTGCATTATCTCTTATAGTTTCCGAGATATGGACTATCGATAATTTACACCTTAGGCTCTGCTTCTAACTTGGGCCCAAATTGTAAAATGGTCTTATCTATTGGCGATTTCGTTCCAATTCACATTCCAAGTAATATTCGGCATGTTAATTAAATTGCCGGTTGCCAAATTGCATTATCTCTTATAGTTTCCGAGATATGGACTATCGATAATTTACACCTTAGGCTCTGCTTCTAACTTGGGCCCAAATTGTAAAATGGTCTTATCTATTGGCGATTTCGTTCCAATTCACATTCCAAGTAATATTCGGCATGCTAATTACATTGCCGGTTGCCAAATTGCATTATCTCTTATAGTTTCCGAGATATGGACTATCGATAATTTACACCTTAGGCTCTGCTTCTAACTTGGGCCCAAATTGTAAAATGGTCTTATCTATTGGCGATTTCGTTCCAATTCACATTCCAAGTAATATTCGGCATGCTAATTACATTGCCGGTTGCCAAATTGCATTATCTCTTATAGTTTCCGAGATATGGACTATCGATAATTTACACCTTAGGCTCTGCTTCTGACTTGGGCCCAAATTGTAAAATGGTCTTATCTATTGGCGATTTCGTTCCAATTCACATTCCAAGTAATATTCGGCATGCGAATTACATTGCCGGTTGCCATATTGCATTATCTCTTATAGTTTCCGAGATATGGACTATCGATAATTTACACCTTAGGCTCTGCTTCTAACTTGGGCCCAAATTGTAAAATGGTCTTATCTATTGGCGATTTCGTTCCAATTCACATTCCAAGTAATATTCGGCATGCTAATTACATTGCCAGTTGCCAAATTGCATTATCTCTTATAGTTTCCGAGATATGGACTATGGATAATTTACACCTTAGGCTCTGCTTCTAACTTGTGCCCAAATTGTAAAATGGTCTTATCTATTGGCGATTTCGTTCCAATTCACATTCCAAGTAATATTCGGCATGCTAATTACATTGCCGGTTGCCAAATTGCATTATCTCTTATAGTTTACGAGATATGGACTATCGATAATTTACACCTTAGGCTCTGCTTCCAAGTTGGGCCCAAATTGTAAAATGGCCTTATCTATTGGCGATTTCGTTCCAATTCACATTCCAAGTAATACTCGGCATGCTGATTACATTGCCGGTTGCCAAATTGCATTATCTCTTATAGTTTCAGAGATATGGACTATCGATAATTTACACCTTAGGCTCTGCTTCTAACTTGGGCCCAAATTGTAAATTGGTCTTATCTATTGGCGATTTCGTTCCAATTCACATTCCAAGTAATATTCGGCATGCTAATTACATTGCCGGTTGCCAAATTGCATTATCTCTTATAGTTTCCGAGATATGGACTATCGATAATTTACACCTTAGGCTCTGCTTCTAACTTGGGCCCAAATTGTAAAATGGTCTTATCTATTGGCGATTTCGTTCCAATTCACATTCCAAGTAATATTCGGCATGTTAATTAAATTGCCGGTTGCCAAATTGCATTATCTCTTATAGTTTCCGAGATATGGACTATCGATAATTTACACCTTAGGCTCTGCTTCTAACTTGGGCCCAAATTGTAAAATCGTCTTATCTATTGGCGATTTCGTTCCAATTCACATTCCAAGTAATATTCGGCATGCTAATTACATTGCCGGTTGCCAAATTGCATTATCTCTTATAGTTTCCGAGATATGGACTATCGATAATTTACACCTTGGGCTCTGCTTCTAACTTGGGCCCAAATTGTAAAATGGTCTTATCTATTGGCGATTTCGTTCCAATTCACATTCCAAGTAATATTCGGCATGCTAATTACATTGCCGGTGGCCAAGTTGCATTATCTCTTATAGTTTCCGAGATATGGACTATCGATAATTTACACCTTAGGCTCTGCTTCTAACTTGGGCCCAAATTGTAAAATGGTCTTATCTATTGGCGATTTCGTCCCAATTCACATTCCAAGTAATATTCGGCATGCTAATTACATTGCCGGTTCCCAAATTGCATTATCTCTTATAGTTTCCGAGATATGGACTATCGATTATTTTTAACCTTAGGCTCTGCTTCTAACTTGGGCCCAAACTGTAAAATGGTCTTATCTATTTTCGATTTCGTTCCAATTCACATTCCAAGTAGTATTCGGCATGCTAATTACATTGCCGGTTGCCAAATTGCATTACCTCTAATAGTTTCCGAGATATGGACTATCGATAATTTACACCTTAGGCTCTGCTTCTAACTTGGGCCCAAATTGTAAAATGGTCTTATCTATTGGCGATTTCGTTCCAATTCACATTCCATGTAATATTCGGCATGCTAATTACATTGCCAGTTGCCAAATTGCATTATCTCTTATAGTTTCCGAGATATGGACTATGGATAATTTACACCTTAGGCTCTGCTTCTAACTTGGGCCCAAATTGTAAAATGGTCTTATGTATTGCCGATATCGTTCCAATTCACATTCCAAGTAATATTCGGCATGCTAATTACATTGCCGGTTGCCAAATTGCATTATCTCTTATAGTTTCCGAGATATGGACTATCGATAATTTACACCTTAGGCTCTGCTTCTAACTTGGGCCCAAATTGTAAAATCGTCTTATCTATTGGCGATTTCGTTCCAATTCACATTCCAAGTAATATTCGGCATGCTAATTACATTGCCGGTTGCCAAATTGCTTTATCTTTTATAGTTTCCGAGATATGGACTATCGATAATTTACACCTTGGGCTCTGCTTCTAACTTGGGCCCAAATTGTAAAATGGTCTTATCTATTGGCGATTTCGTTCCAATTCACATTCCAAGTAATATTCGGCATGCTAATTACATTGCCGGTTGCCAAATTGAATTATCTCCTATAGTTTCCGAGATATGGACTATCGATAATTTACACCTTAGGCTCTGCTTCTAACTTGGGCCCAAATTGTAAAATGGTCTTACCTATTGGCGATTTCGTTCCAATTCACATTCCAAGTAATATTCGGCATGCTAATTACATTGCCGGTGGCCAAGTTGCATTATCTCTTATAGTTTCCGAGATATGGACTATCGATAATTTACACCTTAGGCTCTGCTTCTAACTTGGGCCCAAATTGTAAAATGGTCTTATCTATTGGCGATTTCGTTCCAATTCACATTCCAAATAATATTCGGCATGCTAATTACATTGCCGGTTCCCAAATTGCATTATCTCTTATAGTTTCCGAGATATGGACTATCGATTATTTTTAACCTTACGCTCTGCTTCTTACTTGGGCCCAAACTGTAAAATAGTCTTATCTATTTTCGATTTCGTTCCAATTCACATTCCAAGTAGTATTCGGCATGCTAATTACATTGCCGGTTGCCAAATTGCATTATCTCTTATAGTTTCCGAGATATGGACTATCGATAATTTACACCTTAGCCTCTGCTTCTAACTTGGGCCCAAATTGTAAAATGGTCTTATCTATTGGCGATTTCGTTCCAATTCACATTCCAAGTAATATTCGGCATGCTAATTACATTGCCAGTTGCCAAATTGCATTATCTCTTATAGTTTCCGAGATATGGACTATGGATAATTTACACCTTAGGCTCTGCTTCTAACTTGTGCCCAAATTGTAAAATGGTCTTATCTATTGGCGATTTCGTTCCAATTCACATTCCAAGTAATATTCGGCATGCTAATTACATTGCCGGTTGCCAAATTGCATTATCTCTTATAGTTTCCGAGATATGGACTATCGATAATTTACACCTTAGGCTCTGCTTCTAACTTGGGCCCAAATTGTAAAATGGTCTTATCTATTGGCGATTTCGTTCCAATTCACATTCCAAGTAATATTCGGCATGCTAATTACATTGCCGGTTGCCAAATTGCATTATCTCTTATAGTTTCCGAGATATGGACTATCGATAATTTACACCTTAGGCTCTGCTTCTAACTTGGGCCCAAATTGTAAAATGGTCTTACCTATTGGCGATTTCGTTCCAATTCACATTCCAAGTAATATTCGGCATACTAATTACATTGCCGGTTGCCAAATTGCATTATCTCTTATAGTTTCCGAGATATTAACTATCGATAATTTACACCTTAGGCTCTGCTTCTAACTTGGGCCCAAATTGTAAAATGGTCTTATCTATTGGCGATTTCGTTCCAATTCACATTCCAAGTAATATTCGGCATGCTAATTACATTGCCGGTTGCCAAATTGCATTATCTCTTATAGTTTCCGAGATATGGACTATCGATAATTTACACCTTAGGCTCTGCTTCTAACTTGGGCCCAAATTGTAAAATGGTCTTATCTATTGGCGATTTCGTTCCAATTCACATTCCAAGTAATATTCGGCATGCTAATTACATTGCCGGTGGCCAAATTGAATTATCTCTTATAGTTTCCGAGATATGGACTATAGATAATTTACACCTTAGGCTCTGCTTCTAACTTGGGCCCAAATTGTAAAATGGTATTACCTATTGGCGATTTCGTTCCAATTCACATTCCAAGTAATATTCGGCATGCTAATTACATTGCCGGTTGCCAAATTGCATTATCTCTTATAGTTTCCGAGATATTAACTATCGATAATTTACACCTTAGGCTCTGCTTCTAACTTGGGCCCAAATTGTAAAATGGTCTTATCTATTGGCGATTTCGTTCCAATTCACATTCCAAGTAATATTCGACATGCTAATTACATTGCCGGTTGCCAAATTGCATTATCTCTTATAGTTTCCGAGATATGGACTATCGATAATTTACACCTTAGGCTCTGCTTCTAACTTGGGCCCAAATTGTAAAATGGTCTTATCTATTGTCGATTTCGTTCCAATTCACATTCCAAGTAATATTCGGCATGCTAATTACATTGCCGGTGGCCAAATTGAATTATCTCTTATAGTTTCCGAGATATGGACTATAGATAATTTACACCTTAGGCTGTGCTTCTAACTTGGGCCCAAATTGTAAAATGGTCTTACCTATTGGCGATTTCGTTCCAATTCACATTCCAAGTAATATTCGGCATGCTAATTACATTGCCGGTTGCCAAATTGCATTATCTCTTATAGTTTCCGAGATATTAACTATCGATTATTTACACCTTAGGCTCTGCTTCTAACTTGGGCCCAAATTGTAAAATGGTCTTATCTATTGGCGATTTCGTTCCAATTCACATTCCAAGTAATATTCGGCATGCTAATTACATTGCCGGTTGCCAAATTGCATTATCTCTTATAGTTTCCGAGATATGGACTATCGATAATTTACACCTTAGGCTCTGCTTCTAACTTGGGCCCAAATTGTAAAATGGTCTTCTCTATTGGCGATTTCGTTCCAATTCACATTCCAAGTAATATTCGGCATGCTAATTACATTGCCGGTTGCCAAATTGCATTATCTCTTATAGTTTACGAGATATGGACTATCGATAATTTACACCTTAGGCTCTGCTTCCAAGTTGGGCCCAAATTGTAAAATGGCCTTATCTATTGGCGATTTCGTTCCAATTCACATTCCAAGTAATACTCGGCATGCTGATTACATTGCCGGTTGCCAAATTGCATTATCTCTTATAGTTTCAGAGATATGGACTATCGATAATTTACACCTTAGGCTCTGCTTCTAACTTGGGCCCAAATTGTAAATTGGTCTTATCTATTGGCGATTTCGTTCCAATTCACATTCCAAGTAATATTCGGCATGCTAATTACATTGCCGGTTGCCAAATTGCATTATCTCTTATAGTTTCCGAGATATGGACTATCGATAATTTACACCTTAGGCTCTGCTTCTAACTTGGGCCCAAATTGTAAAATGGTCTTATCTATTGGCGATTTCGTTCCAATTCACATTCCAAGTAATATTCGGCATGTTAATTAAATTGCCGGTTGCCAAATTGCATTATCTCTTATAGTTTCCGAGATATGGACTATCGATAATTTACACCTTAGGCTCTGCTTCTAACTTGGGCCCAAATTGTAAAATCGTCTTATCTATTGGCGATTTCGTTCCAATTCACATTCCAAGTAATATTCGGCATGCTAATTACATTGCCGGTTGCCAAATTGCATTATCTCTTATAGTTTCCGAGATATGGACTATCGATAATTTACACCTTGGGCTCTGCTTCTAACTTGGGCCCAAATTGTAAAATGGTCTTATCTATTGGCGATTTCGTTCCAATTCACATTCCAAGTAATATTCGGCATGCTAATTACATTGCCGGTGGCCAAGTTGCATTATCTCTTATAGTTTCCGAGATATGGACTATCGATAATTTACACCTTAGGCTCTGCTTCTAACTTGGGCCCAAATTGTAAAATGGTCTTATCTATTGGCGATTTCGTCCCAATTCACATTCCAAGTAATATTCGGCATGCTAATTACATTGCCGGTTCCCAAATTGCATTATCTCTTATAGTTTCCGAGATATGGACTATCGATTATTTTTAACCTTAGGCTCTGCTTCTAACTTGGGCCCAAACTGTAAAATGGTCTTATCTATTTTCGATTTCGTTCCAATTCACATTCCAAGTAGTATTCGGCATGCTAATTACATTGCCGGTTGCCAAATTGCATTACCTCTAATAGTTTCCGAGATATGGACTATCGATAATTTACACCTTAGGCTCTGCTTCTAACTTGGGCCCAAATTGTAAAATGGTCTTATCTATTGGCGATTTCGTTCCAATTCACATTCCATGTAATATTCGGCATGCTAATTACATTGCCAGTTGCCAAATTGCATTATCTCTTATAGTTTCCGAGATATGGACTATGGATAATTTACACCTTAGGCTCTGCTTCTAACTTGGGCCCAAATTGTAAAATGGTCTTATCTATTGCCGATATCGTTCCAATTCACATTCCAAGTAATATTCGGCATGCTAATTACATTGCCGGTTGCCAAATTGCATTATCTCTTATAGTTTCCGAGATATGGACTATCGATAATTTACACCTTAGGCTCTGCTTCTAACTTGGGCCCAAATTGTAAAATCGTCTTATCTATTGGCGATTTCGTTCCAATTCACATTCCAAGTAATATTCGGCATGCTAATTACATTGCCGGTTGCCAAATTGCTTTATCTTTTATAGTTTCCGAGATATGGACTATCGATAATTTACACCTTGGGCTCTGCTTCTAACTTGGGCCCAAATTGTAAAATGGTCTTATCTATTGGCGATTTCGTTCCAATTCACATTCCAAGTAATATTCGGCATGCTAATTACATTGCCGGTTGCCAAATTGAATTATCTCCTATAGTTTCCGAGATATGGACTATCGATAATTTACACCTTAGGCTCTGCTTCTAACTTGGGCCCAAATTGTAAAATGGTCTTACCTATTGGCGATTTCGTTCCAATTCACATTCCAAGTAATATTCGGCATGCTAATTACATTGCCGGTGGCCAAGTTGCATTATCTCTTATAGTTTCCGAGATATGGACTATCGATAATTTACACCTTAGGCTCTGCTTCTAACTTGGGCCCAAATTGTAAAATGGTCTTATCTATTGGCGATTTCGTTCCAATTCACATTCCAAATAATATTCGGCATGCTAATTACATTGCCGGTTCCCAAATTGCATTATCTCTTATAGTTTCCGAGATATGGACTATCGATTATTTTTTAACCTTACGCTCTGCTTCTTACTTGGGCCCAAACTGTAAAATAGTCTTATCTATTTTCGATTTCGTTCCAATTCACATTCCAAGTAGTATTCGGCATGCTAATTACATTGCCGGTTGCCAAATTGCATTATCTCTTATAGTTTCCGAGATATGGACTATCGATAATTTACACCTTAGCCTCTGCTTCTAACTTGGGCCCAAATTGTAAAATGGTCTTATCTATTGGCGATTTCGTTCCAATTCACATTCCAAGTAATATTCGGCATGCTAATTACATTGCCAGTTGCCAAATTGCATTATCTCTTATAGTTTCCGAGATATGGACTATGGATAATTTACACCTTAGGCTCTGCTTCTAACTTGTGCCCAAATTGTAAAATGGTCTTATCTATTGGCGATTTCGTTCCAATTCACATTCCAAGTAATATTCGGCATGCTAATTACATTGCCGGTTGCCAAATTGCATTATCTCTTATAGTTTCCGAGATATGGACTATCGATAATTTACACCTTAGGCTCTGCTTCTAACTTGGGCCCAAATTGTAAAATGGTCTTATCTATTGGCGATTTCGTTCCAATTCACATTCCAAGTAATATTCGGCATGCTAATTACATTGCCGGTTGCCAAATTGCATTATCTCTTATAGTTTCCGAGATATGGACTATCGATAATTTACACCTTAGGCTCTGCTTCTAACTTGGGCCCAAATTGTAAAATGGTCTTACCTATTGGCGATTTCGTTCCAATTCACATTCCAAGTAATATTCGGCATACTAATTACATTGCCGGTTGCCAAATTGCATTATCTCTTATAGTTTCCGAGATATTAACTATCGATAATTTACACCTTAGGCTCTGCTTCTAACTTGGGCCCAAATTGTAAAATGGTCTTATCTATTGGCGATTTCGTTCCAATTCACATTCCAAGTAATATTCGGCATGCTAATTACATTGCCGGTTGCCAAATTGCATTATCTCTTATAGTTTCCGAGATATGGACTATCGATAATTTACACCTTAGGCTCTGCTTCTAACTTGGGCCCAAATTGTAAAATGGTCTTATCTATTGGCGATTTCGTTCCAATTCACATTCCAAGTAATATTCGGCATGCTAATTACATTGCCGGTGGCCAAATTGAATTATCTCTTATAGTTTCCGAGATATGGACTATAGATAATTTACACCTTAGGCTCTGCTTCTAACTTGGGCCCAAATTGTAAAATGGTCTTACCTATTGGCGATTTCGTTCCAATTCACATTCCAAGTAATATTCGGCATGCTAATTACATTGCCGGTTGCCAAATTGCATTATCTCTTATAGTTTCCGAGATATTAACTATCGATAATTTACACCTTAGGCTCTGCTTCTAACTTGGGCCCAAATTGTAAAATGGTCTTATCTATTGGCGATTTCGTTCCAATTCACATTCCAAGTAATATTCGACATGCTAATTACATTGCCGGTTGCCAAATTGCATTATCTCTTATAGTTTCCGAGATATGGACTATCGATAATTTACACCTTAGGCTCTGCTTCTAACTTGGGCCCAAATTGTAAAATGGTCTTATCTATTGTCGATTTCGTTCCAATTCACATTCCAAGTAATATTCGGCATGCTAATTACATTGCCGGTGGCCAAATTGAATTATCTCTTATAGTTTCCGAGATATGGACTATAGATAATTTACACCTTAGGCTGTGCTTCTAACTTGGGCCCAAATTGTAAAATGGTCTTACCTATTGGCGATTTCGTTCCAATTCACATTCCAAGTAATATTCGGCATGCTAATTACATTGCCGGTTGCCAAATTGCATTATCTCTTATAGTTTCCGAGATATTAACTATCGATTATTTACACCTTAGGCTCTGCTTCTAACTTGGGCCCAAATTGTAAAATGGTCTTATCTATTGGCGATTTCGTTCCAATTCACATTCCAAGTAATATTCGGCATGCTAATTACATTGCCGGTTGCCAAATTGCATTATCTCTTATAGTTTCCGAGATATGGACTATCGATAATTTACACCTTAGGCTCTGCTTCTAACTTGGGCCCAAATTGTAAAATGGTCTTCTCTATTGGCGATTTCGTTCCAATTCACATTCCAAGTAATATTCGGCATGCTAATTACATTGCCGGTGGCCAAGTGGCATTATCTCTTATAGTTTCCGAGATATGGACTATCGATAATTTACACCTTAGGCTCTGCTTCTAACTTGGGCCCAAATTGTAAAATGGTCTTATCTATTGGCGATTTCGTTCCAATTCACATTCCAAGTAATATTCGGCATGCTAATTACATTGCCGGTTCCCAAATTGCATTATCTCTTATAGTTTCCGAGATATGGACTATCGATTATTTTTAACCTTAGGCTCTGCTTCTAACTTGGGCCCATACTGTAAAATGGTCTTATCTATTGGCGATTTCGTTCCAATTCACATTCCAAGTAGTATTCGGCATGCTAATTACATTGCCGGTTGCCAAATTGCATTATCTCTTATAGTTTCCGAGATATGGACTATCGATAATTTACACCTTAGGCTCTGCTTCTAACTTGGGCCCAAATTGTAAAATGGTCTTATCTATTGGCGAATTCGTTCCAATTCACATTCCAAGTAATATTCGGCATGCTAATTACATTGCCAGTTGCCAAATTGCATTATCTCTTATAGTTTCCGAGATATGGACTATGGATAATTTACACCTTAGGCTCTGCTTCTAACTTGGGCCCAAATTGTAAAATGGTCTTATCTATTGCCGATTTCGTTCCAATTCACATTCCAAGTAATATTCGGCATGCTAATTACATTGCCGGTTGCCAAATTGCATTATCTCTTATAGTTTCCGAGATATGGACTATCGATAATTTACACCTTAGGCTCTGCTTCTAACTTGGGCCCAAATTGTAAAATGGTCTTATCTATTGGCGATTTCGTTCCAATTCACATTCCAAGTAATGTTCGGCATGCTAATTACATTGCCGGTTGCCAAATTGCATTATCTCTTATAGTTTCCGAGATATGGACTATCGATAATTTACACCTTAGGCTCTGCTTCTAACTTGGGCCCAAATGGTAAAATGGTCTTATCTATTGGCGATTTCGTTCCAATTCACATTCCAAGTAATATTCGGCATGCTAATTACATTGTCGGTTGCCAAATTGCATTATCTCTTATAGTTTCCGAGATATGGACTATCGATAATTTACACCTTAGGCTCTGCTTCTGACTTGGGCCCAAATTGTAAAATGGTCTTATCTATTGGCGATTTCGTTCCAATTCACATTCCAAGTAATATTCGGCATGCTAATTACATTGCCAGTTGCCAAATTGCATTATCTCTTATAGTTTCCGAGATATGGACTATGGATAATTTACACCTTAGGCTCTGCTTCTAACTTGTGCCCAAATTGTAAAATGGTCTTATCTATTGGCGATTTCGTTCCAATTCACATTCCAAGTAATATTCGGCATGCTAATTACATTGCCGGTTGCCAAATTGCATTATCTCTTATAGTTTCCGAGATATGGACTATCGATAATTTACACCTTAGGCTCTGCTTCTAACTTGGGCCCAAATTGTAAAATGGTCTTATCTATTGGCGATTTCGTTCCAATTCACATTCCAAGTAGTATTCGGCATGCTAATTACATTGCCGGTTGCCAAATTGCATTATCTCTTATAGTTTCCGAGATATGGACTATCGATAATTTACACCTTAGCCTCTGCTTCTAACTTGGGCCCAAATTGTAAAATGGTCTTATCTATTGGCGATTTCGTTCCAATTCACATTCCAAGTAATATTCGGCATGCTAATTACATTGCCAGTTGCCAAATTGCATTATCTCTTATAGTTTCCGAGATATGGACTATGGATAATTTACACCTTAGGCTCTGCTTCTAACTTGTGCCCAAATTGTAAAATGGTCTTATCTATTGGCGATTTCGTTCCAATTCACATTCCAAGTAATATTCGGCATGCTAATTACATTGCCGGTTGCCAAATTGCATTATCTCTTATAGTTTCCGAGATATGGACTATCGATAATTTACACCTTAGGCTCTGCTTCTAACTTGGGCCCAAATTGTAAAATGGTCTTATCTATTGGCGATTTCGTTCCAATTCACATTCCAAGTAATATTCGGCATGCTAATTACATTGCCAGTTGCCAAATTGCATTATCTCTTATAGTTTCCGAGATATGGACTATGGATAATTTACACCTTAGGCTCTGCTTCTAACTTGTGCCCAAATTGTAAAATGGTCTTATCTATTGGCGATTTCGTTCCAATTCACATTCCAAGTAATATTCGGCATGCTAATTACATTGCCGGTTGCCAAATTGCATTATCTCTTATAGTTTACGAGATATGGACTATCGATAATTTACACCTTAGGCTCTGCTTCCAAGTTGGGCCCAAATTGTAAAATGGCCTTATCTATTGGCGATTTCGTTCCAATTCACATTCCAAGTAATACTCGGCATGCTGATTACATTGCCGGTTGCCAAATTGCATTATCTCTTATAGTTTCAGAGATATGGACTATCGATAATTTACACCTTAGGCTCTGCTTCTAACTTGGGCCCAAATTGTAAATTGGTCTTATCTATTGGCGATTTCGTTCCAATTCACATTCCAAGTAATATTCGGCATGCTAATTACATTGCCGGTTGCCAAATTGCATTATCTCTTATAGTTTCCGAGATATGGACTATCGATAATTTACACCTTAGGCTCTGCTTCTAACTTGGGCCCAAATTGTAAAATGGTCTTATCTATTGGCGATTTCGTTCCAATTCACATTCCAAGTAATATTCGGCATGCTAATTACATTGCCGGTGGCCAAATTGAATTATCTCTTATAGTTTCCGAGATATGGACTATAGATAATTTACACCTTAGGCTCTGCTTCTAACTTGGGCCCAAATTGTAAAATGGTCTTACCTATTGGCGATTTCGTTCCAATTCACATTCCAAGTAATATTCGGCATGCTAATTACATTGCCGGTTGCCAAATTGCATTATCTCTTATAGTTTCCGAGATATTAACTATCGATAATTTACACCTTAGGCTCTGCTTCTAACTTGGGCCCAAATTGTAAAATGGTCTTATCTATTGGCGATTTCGTTCCAATTCACATTCCAAGTAATATTCGACATGCTAATTACATTGCCGGTTGCCAAATTGCATTATCTCTTATAGTTTCCGAGATATGGACTATCGATAATTTACACCTTAGGCTCTGCTTCTAACTTGGGCCCAAATTGTAAAATGGTCTTATCTATTGTCGATTTCGTTCCAATTCACATTCCAAGTAATATTCGGCATGCTAATTACATTGCCGGTGGCCAAATTGAATTATCTCTTATAGTTTCCGAGATATGGACTATAGATAATTTACACCTTAGGCTGTGCTTCTAACTTGGGCCCAAATTGTAAAATGGTCTTACCTATTGGCGATTTCGTTCCAATTCACATTCCAAGTAATATTCGGCATGCTAATTACATTGCCGGTTGCCAAATTGCATTATCTCTTATAGTTTCCGAGATATTAACTATCGATTATTTACACCTTAGGCTCTGCTTCTAACTTGGGCCCAAATTGTAAAATGGTCTTATCTATTGGCGATTTCGTTCCAATTCACATTCCAAGTAATATTCGGCATGCTAATTACATTGCCGGTTGCCAAATTGCATTATCTCTTATAGTTTCCGAGATATGGACTATCGATAATTTACACCTTAGGCTCTGCTTCTAACTTGGGCCCAAATTGTAAAATGGTCTTCTCTATTGGCGATTTCGTTCCAATTCACATTCCAAGTAATATTCGGCATGCTAATTACATTGCCGGTGGCCAAGTGGCATTATCTCTTATAGTTTCCGAGATATGGACTATCGATAATTTACACCTTAGGCTCTGCTTCTAACTTGGGCCCAAATCGTAAAATGGTCTTATCTATTGGCGATTTCGTTCCAATTCACATTCCAAGTAATATTCGGCATGCTAATTACATTGCCGGTTCCCAAATTGCATTATCTCTTATAGTTTCCGAGATATGGACTATCGATTATTTTTAACCTTAGGCTCTGCTTCTAACTTGGGCCCATACTGTAAAATGGTCTTATCTATTGGCGATTTCGTTCCAATTCACATTCCAAGTAGTATTCGGCATGCTAATTACATTGCCGGTTGCCAAATTGCATTATCTCTTATAGTTTCCGAGATATGGACTATCGATAATTTACACCTTAGGCTCTGCTTCTAACTTGGGCCCAAATTGTAAAATGGTCTTATCTATTGGCGATTTCGTTCCAATTCACATTCCAAGTAATATTCGGCATGCTAATTACATTGCCAGTTGCCAAATTGCATTATCTCTTATAGTTTCCGAGATATGGACTATGGATAATTTACACCTTAGGCTCTGCTTCTAACTTGGGCCCAAATTGTAAAATGGTCTTATCTATTGCCGATTTCGTTCCAATTCACATTCCAAGTAATATTCGGCATGCTAATTACATTGCCGGTTGCCAAATTGCATTATCTCTTATAGTTTCCGAGATATGGACTATCGATAATTTACACCTTAGGCTCTGCTTCTAACTTGGGCCCAAATTGTAAAATGGTCTTATCTATTGGCGATTTCGTTCCAATTCACATTCCAAGTAATGTTCGGCATGCTAATTACATTGCCGGTTGCCAAATTGCATTATCTCTTATAGTTTCCGAGATATGGACTATCGATAATTTACACCTTAGGCTCTGCTTCTAACTTGGGCCCAAATGGTAAAATGGTCTTATCTATTGGCGATTTCGTTCCAATTCACATTCCAAGTAATATTCGGCATGCTAATTACATTGTCGGTTGCCAAATTGCATTATCTCTTATAGTTTCCGAGATATGGACTATCGATAATTTACACCTTAGGCTCTGCTTCTGACTTGGGCCCAAATTGTAAAATGGTCTTATCTATTGGCGATTTCGTTCCAATTCACATTCCAAGTAATATTCGGCATGCTAATTACATTGCCAGTTGCCAAATTGCATTATCTCTTATAGTTTCCGAGATATGGACTATGGATAATTTACACCTTAGGCTCTGCTTCTAACTTGTGCCCAAATTGTAAAATGGTCTTATCTATTGGCGATTTCGTTCCAATTCACATTCCAAGTAATATTCGGCATGCTAATTACATTGCCGGTTGCCAAATTGCATTATCTCTTATAGTTTCCGAGATATGGACTATCGATAATTTACACCTTAGGCTCTGCTTCTAACTTGGGCCCAAATTGTAAAATGGTCTTATCTATTGGCGATTTCGTTCCAATTCACATTCCAAGTAGTATTCGGCATGCTAATTACATTGCCGGTTGCCAAATTGCATTATCTCTTATAGTTTCCGAGATATGGACTATCGATAATTTACACCTTAGCCTCTGCTTCTAACTTGGGCCCAAATTGTAAAATGGTCTTATCTATTGGCGATTTCGTTCCAATTCACATTCCAAGTAATATTCGGCATGCTAATTACATTGCCAGTTGCCAAATTGCATTATCTCTTATAGTTTCCGAGATATGGACTATGGATAATTTACA
The DNA here is from genome assembly GCF_030347505.1 of Rhynchophorus ferrugineus. Taxonomy (NCBI): domain Eukaryota; kingdom Metazoa; phylum Arthropoda; class Insecta; order Coleoptera; family Curculionidae; genus Rhynchophorus; species Rhynchophorus ferrugineus. The sequence continues at coordinate 169,988 of NW_027472889.1, forward strand.
CCTTAGGCTCTGCTTCTAACTTGTGCCCAAATTGTAAAATGGTCTTATCTATTGGCGATTTCGTTCCAATTCACATTCCAAGTAATATTCGGCATGCTAATTACATTGCCGGTTGCCAAATTGCATTATCTCTTATAGTTTCCGAGATATGGACTATCGATAATTTACACCTTAGGCTCTGCTTCTAACTTGGGCCCAAATTGTAAAATGGTCTTATCTATTGGCGATTTCGTTCCAATTCACATTCCAAGTAATATTCGGCATGCTAATTACATTGCCAGTTGCCAAATTGCATTATCTCTTATAGTTTCCGAGATATGGACTATGGATAATTTACACCTTAGGCTCTGCTTCTAACTTGTGCCCAAATTGTAAAATGGTCTTATCTATTGGCGATTTCGTTCCAATTCACATTCCAAGTAATATTCGGCATGCTAATTACATTGCCGGTTGCCAAATTGCATTATCTCTTATAGTTTACGAGATATGGACTATCGATAATTTACACCTTAGGCTCTGCTTCCAAGTTGGGCCCAAATTGTAAAATGGCCTTATCTATTGGCGATTTCGTTCCAATTCACATTCCAAGTAATACTCGGCATGCTGATTACATTGCCGGTTGCCAAATTGCATTATCTCTTATAGTTTCCGAGATATGGACTATCGATAATTTACACCTTAGGCTCTGCTTCTAACTTGGGCCCAAATTGTAAAATGGTCTTATCTATTGGCGATTTCGTTCCAATTCACATTCCAAGTAGTATTCGGCATGCTAATTACATTGCCGGTTGACAAATTGCATTATCTCTTATAGTTTCCGAGATATGGACTATCGATAATTTACACCTTAGCCTCTGCTTCTAACTTGGGCCCAAATTGTAAAATGGTCTTATCTATTGGTGATTTCGTTCCAATTCACATTCCAAGTAATATTCGGCATGCTAATTACATTGCCGGTTGCCAAATTGCATTATCTCTTATAGTTTCCGAGATATGGACTATCGATAATTTACACCTTAGGCTCTGCTTCTAACTTGGGCCCAAATTGTAAAATGGTCTTATCTATTGGCGATTTCGTTCCAATTCACATTCCAAGTAATATTCGGCATGCTAATTACATTGCCTGTTGCCAAATTGCATTATCTCTTATAGTTTCCGAGATATGGACTATCGATAATTTACACCTTAGGCTCTGCTTCTAACTTGGGCCCAAATTGTAAAATGGTCTTATCTATTGGCGATTTCGTTCCAATTCACATTCCAAGTAATATTCGGCATGCTAATTACATTGCCGGTTGCCAAATTGCATTATCTCTTATAGTTTCCGAGATATGGACTATCGATAATTTACACCTTAGGCTCTGCTTCTAACTTGGGCCCAAATTGTAAAATGGCCTTCTCTATTGGCGATTTCGTTCCAATTCACATTCCAAGTAATATTCGGCATGCTAATTACATTGCCGGTGGCCAAGTTGCATTATCTCTTATAGTTTCCGAGATATGGACTATCGATAATTTACACCTTAGGCTCTGCTTCTAACTTGGGCCCAAATTGTAAAATGGTCTTATCTATTGGCGATTTCGTTCCAATTCACATTCCAAGTAGTATTCGGCATGCTAATTACATTGCCGGTTGCCAAATTGCATTATCTCTTATAGTTTCCGAGAATATGGACTATCGATAATTTACACCTTAGGCTCTGCTTCTAACTTGGGCCCAAATTGTAAAATGGTCTTATCTATTGCCGATTTCGTTCCAATTCACATTCCAAGTAATATTCGGCATGCTAATTACATTGCCGGTTCCCAAATTGCATTATCTCTTATAGTTTCCGAGATATGGACTATCGATTATTTTTAACCTTAGGCTCTGCTTCTAACTTGGGCCCAAATTGTAAAATGGTCTTATCTATTGGCGATTTCGTTCCAATTCACATTCCAAGTAGTATTCGGCATGCTAATTACATTGCCGGTTGCCAAATTGCATTATCTCTTATAGTTTCCGAGAATATGGACTATCGATAATTTACACCTTAGGCTCTGCTTCTAACTTGGGCCCAAATTGTAAAATGGTCTTATCTATTGCCGATTTCGTTCCAATTCACATTCCAAGTAATATTCGGCATGCTAATTACATTGCCGGTTGCCAAATTGCATTATCTCTTATAGTTTCCGAGATATGGACTATCGATAATTTACACCTTAGGCTCTGCTTCTAACTTGGGCCCAAATTGTAAAATGGTCTTATCTATTGGCGATTTCGTTCCAATTCACATTCCAAGTAATATTCGGCATGCTAATTACATTGCCGGTTGCCAAATTGCATTATCTCTTATAGTTTCCGAGATATGGACTATCGATAATTTACACCTTAGGCTCTGCTTCTAACTTGGGCCCAAATTGTAAAATGGTCTTATCTATTGGCGATTTCGTTCCAATTCACATTCCAAGTAATATTCGGCATGCTAATTACATTGCCGGTTGCCAAATTGCATTATCTCTTATAGTTTCCGAGATATGGACTATCGATAATTTACACCTTAGGCTCTGCTTCTGACTTGGGCCCAAATTGTAAAATGGTCTTATCTATTGGCGATTTCGTTCCAATTCACATTCCAAGTAATATTCGGCATGCGAATTACATTGCCGGTTGCCATATTGCATTATCTCTTATAGTTTCCGAGATATGGACTATCGATAATTTACACCTTAGGCTCTGCTTCTAACTTGGGCCCAAATTGTAAAATGGTCTTATCTATTGGCGATTTCGTTCCAATTCACATTCCAAGTAATATTCGGCATGCTAATTACATTGCCAGTTGCCAAATTGCATTATCTCTTATAGTTTCCGAGATATGGACTATGGATAATTTACACCTTAGGCTCTGCTTCTAACTTGTGCCCAAATTGTAAAATGGTCTTATCTATTGGCGATTTCTTTCCAATTCACATTCCAAGTAATATTCGGCATGCTAATTACATTGCCGGTTGCCAAATTGCATTATCTCTTATAGTTTACGAGATATGGACTATCGATAATTTACACCTTAGGCTCTGCTTCCAAGTTGGGCCCAAATTGTAAAATGGCCTTATCTATTGGCGATTTCGTTCCAATTCACATTCCAAGTAATACTCGGCATGCTGATTACATTGCCGGTTGCCAAATTGCATTATCTCTTATAGTTTCAGAGATATGGACTATCGATAATTTACACCTTAGGCTCTGCTTCTAACTTGGGCCCAAATTGTAAATTGGTCTTATCTATTGGCGATTTCGTTCCAATTCACATTCCAAGTAATATTCGGCATGCTAATTACATTGCCGGTTGCCAAATTGCATTATCTCTTATAGTTTCCGAGATATGGACTATCGATAATTTACACCTTAGGCTCTGCTTCTAACTTGGGCCCAAATTGTAAAATGGTCTTATCTATTGGCGATTTCGTTCCAATTCACATTCCAAGTAATATTCGGCATGTTAATTAAATTGCCGGTTGCCAAATTGCATTATCTCTTATAGTTTCCGAGATATGGACTATCGATAATTTACACCTTAGGCTCTGCTTCTAACTTGGGCCCAAATTGTAAAATGGTCTTATCTATTGGCGATTTCGTTCCAATTCACATTCCAAGTAATATTCGGCATGCTAATTACATTGCCGGTTGCCAAATTGCATTATCTCTTATAGTTTCCGAGATATGGACTATCGATAATTTACACCTTAGGCTCTGCTTCTAACTTGGGCCCAAATTGTAAAATGGTCTTATCTATTGGCGATTTCGTTCCAATTCACATTCCAAGTAATATTCGGCATGCTAATTACATTGCCGGTTGCCAAATTGCATTATCTCTTATAGTTTCCGAGATATGGACTATCGATAATTTACACCTTAGGCTCTGCTTCTGACTTGGGCCCAAATTGTAAAATGGTCTTATCTATTGGCGATTTCGTTCCAATTCACATTCCAAGTAATATTCGGCATGCGAATTACATTGCCGGTTGCCATATTGCATTATCTCTTATAGTTTCCGAGATATGGACTATCGATAATTTACACCTTAGGCTCTGCTTCTAACTTGGGCCCAAATTGTAAAATGGTCTTATCTATTGGCGATTTCGTTCCAATTCACATTCCAAGTAATATTCGGCATGCTAATTACATTGCCAGTTGCCAAATTGCATTATCTCTTATAGTTTCCGAGATATGGACTATGGATAATTTACACCTTAGGCTCTGCTTCTAACTTGTGCCCAAATTGTAAAATGGTCTTATCTATTGGCGATTTCGTTCCAATTCACATTCCAAGTAATATTCGGCATGCTAATTACATTGCCGGTTGCCAAATTGCATTATCTCTTATAGTTTACGAGATATGGACTATCGATAATTTACACCTTAGGCTCTGCTTCCAAGTTGGGCCCAAATTGTAAAATGGCCTTATCTATTGGCGATTTCGTTCCAATTCACATTCCAAGTAATACTCGGCATGCTGATTACATTGCCGGTTGCCAAATTGCATTATCTCTTATAGTTTCAGAGATATGGACTATCGATAATTTACACCTTAGGCTCTGCTTCTAACTTGGGCCCAAATTGTAAATTGGTCTTATCTATTGGCGATTTCGTTCCAATTCACATTCCAAGTAATATTCGGCATGCTAATTACATTGCCGGTTGCCAAATTGCATTATCTCTTATAGTTTCCGAGATATGGACTATCGATAATTTACACCTTAGGCTCTGCTTCTAACTTGGGCCCAAATTGTAAAATGGTCTTATCTATTGGCGATTTCGTTCCAATTCACATTCCAAGTAATATTCGGCATGTTAATTAAATTGCCGGTTGCCAAATTGCATTATCTCTTATAGTTTCCGAGATATGGACTATCGATAATTTACACCTTAGGCTCTGCTTCTAACTTGGGCCCAAATTGTAAAATCGTCTTATCTATTGGCGATTTCGTTCCAATTCACATTCCAAGTAATATTCGGCATGCTAATTACATTGCCGGTTGCCAAATTGCATTATCTCTTATAGTTTCCGAGATATGGACTATCGATAATTTACACCTTGGGCTCTGCTTCTAACTTGGGCCCAAATTGTAAAATGGTCTTATCTATTGGCGATTTCGTTCCAATTCACATTCCAAGTAATATTCGGCATGCTAATTACATTGCCGGTGGCCAAGTTGCATTATCTCTTATAGTTTCCGAGATATGGACTATCGATAATTTACACCTTAGGCTCTGCTTCTAACTTGGGCCCAAATTGTAAAATGGTCTTATCTATTGGCGATTTCGTCCCAATTCACATTCCAAGTAATATTCGGCATGCTAATTACATTGCCGGTTCCCAAATTGCATTATCTCTTATAGTTTCCGAGATATGGACTATCGATTATTTTTAACCTTAGGCTCTGCTTCTAACTTGGGCCCAAACTGTAAAATGGTCTTATCTATTTTCGATTTCGTTCCAATTCACATTCCAAGTAGTATTCGGCATGCTAATTACATTGCCGGTTGCCAAATTGCATTACCTCTAATAGTTTCCGAGATATGGACTATCGATAATTTACACCTTAGGCTCTGCTTCTAACTTGGGCCCAAATTGTAAAATGGTCTTATCTATTGGCGATTTCGTTCCAATTCACATTCCATGTAATATTCGGCATGCTAATTACATTGCCAGTTGCCAAATTGCATTATCTCTTATAGTTTCCGAGATATGGACTATGGATAATTTACACCTTAGGCTCTGCTTCTAACTTGGGCCCAAATTGTAAAATGGTCTTATGTATTGCCGATATCGTTCCAATTCACATTCCAAGTAATATTCGGCATGCTAATTACATTGCCGGTTGCCAAATTGCATTATCTCTTATAGTTTCCGAGATATGGACTATCGATAATTTACACCTTAGGCTCTGCTTCTAACTTGGGCCCAAATTGTAAAATCGTCTTATCTATTGGCGATTTCGTTCCAATTCACATTCCAAGTAATATTCGGCATGCTAATTACATTGCCGGTTGCCAAATTGCTTTATCTTTTATAGTTTCCGAGATATGGACTATCGATAATTTACACCTTGGGCTCTGCTTCTAACTTGGGCCCAAATTGTAAAATGGTCTTATCTATTGGCGATTTCGTTCCAATTCACATTCCAAGTAATATTCGGCATGCTAATTACATTGCCGGTTGCCAAATTGAATTATCTCCTATAGTTTCCGAGATATGGACTATCGATAATTTACACCTTAGGCTCTGCTTCTAACTTGGGCCCAAATTGTAAAATGGTCTTACCTATTGGCGATTTCGTTCCAATTCACATTCCAAGTAATATTCGGCATGCTAATTACATTGCCGGTGGCCAAGTTGCATTATCTCTTATAGTTTCCGAGATATGGACTATCGATAATTTACACCTTAGGCTCTGCTTCTAACTTGGGCCCAAATTGTAAAATGGTCTTATCTATTGGCGATTTCGTTCCAATTCACATTCCAAATAATATTCGGCATGCTAATTACATTGCCGGTTCCCAAATTGCATTATCTCTTATAGTTTCCGAGATATGGACTATCGATTATTTTTAACCTTACGCTCTGCTTCTTACTTGGGCCCAAACTGTAAAATAGTCTTATCTATTTTCGATTTCGTTCCAATTCACATTCCAAGTAGTATTCGGCATGCTAATTACATTGCCGGTTGCCAAATTGCATTATCTCTTATAGTTTCCGAGATATGGACTATCGATAATTTACACCTTAGCCTCTGCTTCTAACTTGGGCCCAAATTGTAAAATGGTCTTATCTATTGGCGATTTCGTTCCAATTCACATTCCAAGTAATATTCGGCATGCTAATTACATTGCCAGTTGCCAAATTGCATTATCTCTTATAGTTTCCGAGATATGGACTATGGATAATTTACACCTTAGGCTCTGCTTCTAACTTGTGCCCAAATTGTAAAATGGTCTTATCTATTGGCGATTTCGTTCCAATTCACATTCCAAGTAATATTCGGCATGCTAATTACATTGCCGGTTGCCAAATTGCATTATCTCTTATAGTTTCCGAGATATGGACTATCGATAATTTACACCTTAGGCTCTGCTTCTAACTTGGGCCCAAATTGTAAAATGGTCTTATCTATTGGCGATTTCGTTCCAATTCACATTCCAAGTAATATTCGGCATGCTAATTACATTGCCGGTTGCCAAATTGCATTATCTCTTATAGTTTCCGAGATATGGACTATCGATAATTTACACCTTAGGCTCTGCTTCTAACTTGGGCCCAAATTGTAAAATGGTCTTACCTATTGGCGATTTCGTTCCAATTCACATTCCAAGTAATATTCGGCATACTAATTACATTGCCGGTTGCCAAATTGCATTATCTCTTATAGTTTCCGAGATATTAACTATCGATAATTTACACCTTAGGCTCTGCTTCTAACTTGGGCCCAAATTGTAAAATGGTCTTATCTATTGGCGATTTCGTTCCAATTCACATTCCAAGTAATATTCGGCATGCTAATTACATTGCCGGTTGCCAAATTGCATTATCTCTTATAGTTTCCGAGATATGGACTATCGATAATTTACACCTTAGGCTCTGCTTCTAACTTGGGCCCAAATTGTAAAATGGTCTTATCTATTGGCGATTTCGTTCCAATTCACATTCCAAGTAATATTCGGCATGCTAATTACATTGCCGGTGGCCAAATTGAATTATCTCTTATAGTTTCCGAGATATGGACTATAGATAATTTACACCTTAGGCTCTGCTTCTAACTTGGGCCCAAATTGTAAAATGGTATTACCTATTGGCGATTTCGTTCCAATTCACATTCCAAGTAATATTCGGCATGCTAATTACATTGCCGGTTGCCAAATTGCATTATCTCTTATAGTTTCCGAGATATTAACTATCGATAATTTACACCTTAGGCTCTGCTTCTAACTTGGGCCCAAATTGTAAAATGGTCTTATCTATTGGCGATTTCGTTCCAATTCACATTCCAAGTAATATTCGACATGCTAATTACATTGCCGGTTGCCAAATTGCATTATCTCTTATAGTTTCCGAGATATGGACTATCGATAATTTACACCTTAGGCTCTGCTTCTAACTTGGGCCCAAATTGTAAAATGGTCTTATCTATTGTCGATTTCGTTCCAATTCACATTCCAAGTAATATTCGGCATGCTAATTACATTGCCGGTGGCCAAATTGAATTATCTCTTATAGTTTCCGAGATATGGACTATAGATAATTTACACCTTAGGCTGTGCTTCTAACTTGGGCCCAAATTGTAAAATGGTCTTACCTATTGGCGATTTCGTTCCAATTCACATTCCAAGTAATATTCGGCATGCTAATTACATTGCCGGTTGCCAAATTGCATTATCTCTTATAGTTTCCGAGATATTAACTATCGATTATTTACACCTTAGGCTCTGCTTCTAACTTGGGCCCAAATTGTAAAATGGTCTTATCTATTGGCGATTTCGTTCCAATTCACATTCCAAGTAATATTCGGCATGCTAATTACATTGCCGGTTGCCAAATTGCATTATCTCTTATAGTTTCCGAGATATGGACTATCGATAATTTACACCTTAGGCTCTGCTTCTAACTTGGGCCCAAATTGTAAAATGGTCTTCTCTATTGGCGATTTCGTTCCAATTCACATTCCAAGTAATATTCGGCATGCTAATTACATTGCCGGTTGCCAAATTGCATTATCTCTTATAGTTTACGAGATATGGACTATCGATAATTTACACCTTAGGCTCTGCTTCCAAGTTGGGCCCAAATTGTAAAATGGCCTTATCTATTGGCGATTTCGTTCCAATTCACATTCCAAGTAATACTCGGCATGCTGATTACATTGCCGGTTGCCAAATTGCATTATCTCTTATAGTTTCAGAGATATGGACTATCGATAATTTACACCTTAGGCTCTGCTTCTAACTTGGGCCCAAATTGTAAATTGGTCTTATCTATTGGCGATTTCGTTCCAATTCACATTCCAAGTAATATTCGGCATGCTAATTACATTGCCGGTTGCCAAATTGCATTATCTCTTATAGTTTCCGAGATATGGACTATCGATAATTTACACCTTAGGCTCTGCTTCTAACTTGGGCCCAAATTGTAAAATGGTCTTATCTATTGGCGATTTCGTTCCAATTCACATTCCAAGTAATATTCGGCATGTTAATTAAATTGCCGGTTGCCAAATTGCATTATCTCTTATAGTTTCCGAGATATGGACTATCGATAATTTACACCTTAGGCTCTGCTTCTAACTTGGGCCCAAATTGTAAAATCGTCTTATCTATTGGCGATTTCGTTCCAATTCACATTCCAAGTAATATTCGGCATGCTAATTACATTGCCGGTTGCCAAATTGCATTATCTCTTATAGTTTCCGAGATATGGACTATCGATAATTTACACCTTGGGCTCTGCTTCTAACTTGGGCCCAAATTGTAAAATGGTCTTATCTATTGGCGATTTCGTTCCAATTCACATTCCAAGTAATATTCGGCATGCTAATTACATTGCCGGTGGCCAAGTTGCATTATCTCTTATAGTTTCCGAGATATGGACTATCGATAATTTACACCTTAGGCTCTGCTTCTAACTTGGGCCCAAATTGTAAAATGGTCTTATCTATTGGCGATTTCGTCCCAATTCACATTCCAAGTAATATTCGGCATGCTAATTACATTGCCGGTTCCCAAATTGCATTATCTCTTATAGTTTCCGAGATATGGACTATCGATTATTTTTAACCTTAGGCTCTGCTTCTAACTTGGGCCCAAACTGTAAAATGGTCTTATCTATTTTCGATTTCGTTCCAATTCACATTCCAAGTAGTATTCGGCATGCTAATTACATTGCCGGTTGCCAAATTGCATTACCTCTAATAGTTTCCGAGATATGGACTATCGATAATTTACACCTTAGGCTCTGCTTCTAACTTGGGCCCAAATTGTAAAATGGTCTTATCTATTGGCGATTTCGTTCCAATTCACATTCCATGTAATATTCGGCATGCTAATTACATTGCCAGTTGCCAAATTGCATTATCTCTTATAGTTTCCGAGATATGGACTATGGATAATTTACACCTTAGGCTCTGCTTCTAACTTGGGCCCAAATTGTAAAATGGTCTTATCTATTGCCGATATCGTTCCAATTCACATTCCAAGTAATATTCGGCATGCTAATTACATTGCCGGTTGCCAAATTGCATTATCTCTTATAGTTTCCGAGATATGGACTATCGATAATTTACACCTTAGGCTCTGCTTCTAACTTGGGCCCAAATTGTAAAATCGTCTTATCTATTGGCGATTTCGTTCCAATTCACATTCCAAGTAATATTCGGCATGCTAATTACATTGCCGGTTGCCAAATTGCTTTATCTTTTATAGTTTCCGAGATATGGACTATCGATAATTTACACCTTGGGCTCTGCTTCTAACTTGGGCCCAAATTGTAAAATGGTCTTATCTATTGGCGATTTCGTTCCAATTCACATTCCAAGTAATATTCGGCATGCTAATTACATTGCCGGTTGCCAAATTGAATTATCTCCTATAGTTTCCGAGATATGGACTATCGATAATTTACACCTTAGGCTCTGCTTCTAACTTGGGCCCAAATTGTAAAATGGTCTTACCTATTGGCGATTTCGTTCCAATTCACATTCCAAGTAATATTCGGCATGCTAATTACATTGCCGGTGGCCAAGTTGCATTATCTCTTATAGTTTCCGAGATATGGACTATCGATAATTTACACCTTAGGCTCTGCTTCTAACTTGGGCCCAAATTGTAAAATGGTCTTATCTATTGGCGATTTCGTTCCAATTCACATTCCAAATAATATTCGGCATGCTAATTACATTGCCGGTTCCCAAATTGCATTATCTCTTATAGTTTCCGAGATATGGACTATCGATTATTTTTAACCTTACGCTCTGCTTCTTACTTGGGCCCAAACTGTAAAATAGTCTTATCTATTTTCGATTTCGTTCCAATTCACATTCCAAGTAGTATTCGGCATGCTAATTACATTGCCGGTTGCCAAATTGCATTATCTCTTATAGTTTCCGAGATATGGACTATCGATAATTTACACCTTAGCCTCTGCTTCTAACTTGGGCCCAAATTGTAAAATGGTCTTATCTATTGGCGATTTCGTTCCAATTCACATTCCAAGTAATATTCGGCATGCTAATTACATTGCCAGTTGCCAAATTGCATTATCTCTTATAGTTTCCGAGATATGGACTATGGATAATTTACACCTTAGGCTCTGCTTCTAACTTGTGCCCAAATTGTAAAATGGTCTTATCTATTGGCGATTTCGTTCCAATTCACATTCCAAGTAATATTCGGCATGCTAATTACATTGCCGGTTGCCAAATTGCATTATCTCTTATAGTTTCCGAGATATGGACTATCGATAATTTACACCTTAGGCTCTGCTTCTAACTTGGGCCCAAATTGTAAAATGGTCTTATCTATTGGCGATTTCGTTCCAATTCACATTCCAAGTAATATTCGGCATGCTAATTACATTGCCGGTTGCCAAATTGCATTATCTCTTATAGTTTCCGAGATATGGACTATCGATAATTTACACCTTAGGCTCTGCTTCTAACTTGGGCCCAAATTGTAAAATGGTCTTACCTATTGGCGATTTCGTTCCAATTCACATTCCAAGTAATATTCGGCATACTAATTACATTGCCGGTTGCCAAATTGCATTATCTCTTATAGTTTCCGAGATATTAACTATCGATAATTTACACCTTAGGCTCTGCTTCTAACTTGGGCCCAAATTGTAAAATGGTCTTATCTATTGGCGATTTCGTTCCAATTCACATTCCAAGTAATATTCGGCATGCTAATTACATTGCCGGTTGCCAAATTGCATTATCTCTTATAGTTTCCGAGATATGGACTATCGATAATTTACACCTTAGGCTCTGCTTCTAACTTGGGCCCAAATTGTAAAATGGTCTTATCTATTGGCGATTTCGTTCCAATTCACATTCCAAGTAATATTCGGCATGCTAATTACATTGCCGGTGGCCAAATTGAATTATCTCTTATAGTTTCCGAGATATGGACTATAGATAATTTACACCTTAGGCTCTGCTTCTAACTTGGGCCCAAATTGTAAAATGGTCTTACCTATTGGCGATTTCGTTCCAATTCACATTCCAAGTAATATTCGGCATGCTAATTACATTGCCGGTTGCCAAATTGCATTATCTCTTACAGTTTCCGAGATATTAACTATCGATAATTTACACCTTAGGCTCTGCTTCTAACTTGGGCCCAAATTGTAAAATGGTCTTATCTATTGGCGATTTCGTTCCAATTCACATTCCAAGTAATATTCGACATGCTAATTACATTGCCGGTTGCCAAATTGCATTATCTCTTATAGTTTCCGAGATATGGACTATCGATAATTTACACCTTAGGCTCTGCTTCTAACTTGGGCCCAAATTGTAAAATGGTCTTATCTATTGTCGATTTCGTTCCAATTCACATTCCAAGTAATATTCGGCATGCTAATTACATTGCCGGTGGCCAAATTGAATTATCTCTTATAGTTTCCGAGATATGGACTATAGATAATTTACACCTTAGGCTGTGCTTCTAACTTGGGCCCAAATTGTAAAATGGTCTTACCTATTGGCGATTTCGTTCCAATTCACATTCCAAGTAATATTCGGCATGCTAATTACATTGCCGGTTGCCAAATTGCATTATCTCTTATAGTTTCCGAGATATTAACTATCGATTATTTACACCTTAGGCTCTGCTTCTAACTTGGGCCCAAATTGTAAAATGGTCTTATCTATTGGCGATTTCGTTCCAATTCACATTCCAAGTAATATTCGGCATGCTAATTACATTGCCGGTTGCCAAATTGCATTATCTCTTATAGTTTCCGAGATATGGACTATCGATAATTTACACCTTAGGCTCTGCTTCTAACTTGGGCCCAAATTGTAAAATGGTCTTCTCTATTGGCGATTTCGTTCCAATTCACATTCCAAGTAATATTCGGCATGCTAATTACATTGCCGGTGGCCAAGTGGCATTATCTCTTATAGTTTCCGAGATATGGACTATCGATAATTTACACCTTAGGCTCTGCTTCTAACTTGGGCCCAAATTGTAAAATGGTCTTATCTATTGGCGATTTCGTTCCAATTCACATTCCAAGTAATATTCGGCATGCTAATTACATTGCCGGTTCCCAAATTGCATTATCTCTTATAGTTTCCGAGATATGGACTATCGATTATTTTTAACCTTAGGCTCTGCTTCTAACTTGGGCCCATACTGTAAAATGGTCTTATCTATTGGCGATTTCGTTCCAATTCACATTCCAAGTAGTATTCGGCATGCTAATTACATTGCCGGTTGCCAAATTGCATTATCTCTTATAGTTTCCGAGATATGGACTATCGATAATTTACACCTTAGGCTCTGCTTCTAACTTGGGCCCAAATTGTAAAATGGTCTTATCTATTGGCGAATTCGTTCCAATTCACATTCCAAGTAATATTCGGCATGCTAATTACATTGCCAGTTGCCAAATTGCATTATCTCTTATAGTTTCCGAGATATGGACTATGGATAATTTACACCTTAGGCTCTGCTTCTAACTTGGGCCCAAATTGTAAAATGGTCTTATCTATTGCCGATTTCGTTCCAATTCACATTCCAAGTAATATTCGGCATGCTAATTACATTGCCGGTTGCCAAATTGCATTATCTCTTATAGTTTCCGAGATATGGACTATCGATAATTTACACCTTAGGCTCTGCTTCTAACTTGGGCCCAAATTGTAAAATGGTCTTATCTATTGGCGATTTCGTTCCAATTCACATTCCAAGTAATGTTCGGCATGCTAATTACATTGCCGGTTGCCAAATTGCATTATCTCTTATAGTTTCCGAGATATGGACTATCGATAATTTACACCTTAGGCTCTGCTTCTAACTTGGGCCCAAATGGTAAAATGGTCTTATCTATTGGCGATTTCGTTCCAATTCACATTCCAAGTAATATTCGGCATGCTAATTACATTGTCGGTTGCCAAATTGCATTATCTCTTATAGTTTCCGAGATATGGACTATCGATAATTTACACCTTAGGCTCTGCTTCTGACTTGGGCCCAAATTGTAAAATGGTCTTATCTATTGGCGATTTCGTTCCAATTCACATTCCAAGTAATATTCGGCATGCTAATTACATTGCCAGTTGCCAAATTGCATTATCTCTTATAGTTTCCGAGATATGGACTATGGATAATTTACACCTTAGGCTCTGCTTCTAACTTGTGCCCAAATTGTAAAATGGTCTTATCTATTGGCGATTTCGTTCCAATTCACATTCCAAGTAATATTCGGCATGCTAATTACATTGCCGGTTGCCAAATTGCATTATCTCTTATAGTTTCCGAGATATGGACTATCGATAATTTACACCTTAGGCTCTGCTTCTAACTTGGGCCCAAATTGTAAAATGGTCTTATCTATTGGCGATTTCGTTCCAATTCACATTCCAAGTAGTATTCGGCATGCTAATTACATTGCCGGTTGCCAAATTGCATTATCTCTTATAGTTTCCGAGATATGGACTATCGATAATTTACACCTTAGCCTCTGCTTCTAACTTGGGCCCAAATTGTAAAATGGTCTTATCTATTGGCGATTTCGTTCCAATTCACATTCCAAGTAATATTCGGCATGCTAATTACATTGCCAGTTGCCAAATTGCATTATCTCTTATAGTTTCCGAGATATGGACTATGGATAATTTACACCTTAGGCTCTGCTTCTAACTTGTGCCCAAATTGTAAAATGGTCTTATCTATTGGCGATTTCGTTCCAATTCACATTCCAAGTAATATTCGGCATGCTAATTACATTGCCGGTTGCCAAATTGCATTATCTCTTATAGTTTCCGAGATATGGACTATCGATAATTTACACCTTAGGCTCTGCTTCTAACTTGGGCCCAAATTGTAAAATGGTCTTATCTATTGGCGATTTCGTTCCAATTCACATTCCAAGTAATATTCGGCATGCTAATTACATTGCCAGTTGCCAAATTGCATTATCTCTTATAGTTTCCGAGATATGGACTATGGATAATTTACACCTTAGGCTCTGCTTCTAACTTGTGCCCAAATTGTAAAATGGTCTTATCTATTGGCGATTTCGTTCCAATTCACATTCCAAGTAATATTCGGCATGCTAATTACATTGCCGGTTGCCAAATTGCATTATCTCTTATAGTTTACGAGATATGGACTATCGATAATTTACACCTTAGGCTCTGCTTCCAAGTTGGGCCCAAATTGTAAAATGGCCTTATCTATTGGCGATTTCGTTCCAATTCACATTCCAAGTAATACTCGGCATGCTGATTACATTGCCGGTTGCCAAATTGCATTATCTCTTATAGTTTCAGAGATATGGACTATCGATAATTTACACCTTAGGCTCTGCTTCTAACTTGGGCCCAAATTGTAAATTGGTCTTATCTATTGGCGATTTCGTTCCAATTCACATTCCAAGTAATATTCGGCATGCTAATTACATTGCCGGTTGCCAAATTGCATTATCTCTTATAGTTTCCGAGATATGGACTATCGATAATTTACACCTTAGGCTCTGCTTCTAACTTGGGCCCAAATTGTAAAATGGTCTTATCTATTGGCGATTTCGTTCCAATTCACATTCCAAGTAATATTCGGCATGCTAATTACATTGCCGGTGGCCAAATTGAATTATCTCTTATAGTTTCCGAGATATGGACTATAGATAATTTACACCTTAGGCTCTGCTTCTAACTTGGGCCCAAATTGTAAAATGGTCTTACCTATTGGCGATTTCGTTCCAATTCACATTCCAAGTAATATTCGGCATGCTAATTACATTGCCGGTTGCCAAATTGCATTATCTCTTATAGTTTCCGAGATATTAACTATCGATAATTTACACCTTAGGCTCTGCTTCTAACTTGGGCCCAAATTGTAAAATGGTCTTATCTATTGGCGATTTCGTTCCAATTCACATTCCAAGTAATATTCGACATGCTAATTACATTGCCGGTTGCCAAATTGCATTATCTCTTATAGTTTCCGAGATATGGACTATCGATAATTTACACCTTAGGCTCTGCTTCTAACTTGGGCCCAAATTGTAAAATGGTCTTATCTATTGTCGATTTCGTTCCAATTCACATTCCAAGTAATATTCGGCATGCTAATTACATTGCCGGTGGCCAAATTGAATTATCTCTTATAGTTTCCGAGATATGGACTATAGATAATTTACACCTTAGGCTGTGCTTCTAACTTGGGCCCAAATTGTAAAATGGTCTTACCTATTGGCGATTTCGTTCCAATTCACATTCCAAGTAATATTCGGCATGCTAATTACATTGCCGGTTGCCAAATTGCATTATCTCTTATAGTTTCCGAGATATTAACTATCGATTATTTACACCTTAGGCTCTGCTTCTAACTTGGGCCCAAATTGTAAAATGGTCTTATCTATTGGCGATTTCGTTCCAATTCACATTCCAAGTAATATTCGGCATGCTAATTACATTGCCGGTTGCCAAATTGCATTATCTCTTATAGTTTCCGAGATATGGACTATCGATAATTTACACCTTAGGCTCTGCTTCTAACTTGGGCCCAAATTGTAAAATGGTCTTCTCTATTGGCGATTTCGTTCCAATTCACATTCCAAGTAATATTCGGCATGCTAATTACATTGCCGGTGGCCAAGTGGCATTATCTCTTATAGTTTCCGAGATATGGACTATCGATAATTTACACCTTAGGCTCTGCTTCTAACTTGGGCCCAAATCGTAAAATGGTCTTATCTATTGGCGATTTCGTTCCAATTCACATTCCAAGTAATATTCGGCATGCTAATTACATTGCCGGTTCCCAAATTGCATTATCTCTTATAGTTTCCGAGATATGGACTATCGATTA